>NW_007065628.1:138596-192407 GCF_000164805.1 Carlito syrichta
TTCCAACTACTTGGAAGGCTGAGGTGGAAGGATTGCCGGAGCCCAGCAGGTCAAGGCTGCTGTGACCGGGAGCAGCCACTGTACTCCAGTCTGGGTGACAGAGTGAGACTCCAACTCAAAAAAAAAAAAAAAATTGGAAAGTCAAGGACCAACAAAGTACACTAGTGTGGGTACCTACATAGGGCATGATGATAACTTATTTATAAATTGTGAGAGATTTTCAGTGGCAGGTTCTTCATTTCTTCTGTATATGTTATTATAAAGTGACTTTGATTCTCACTTTAGTTTCTCAAATAATGTTTACTAGCTCAAAAGGTCTCTTCTTTCCTTAATTACATTGATATATCTTGGCCAACCTTTCATCTTTTTTTCTAACTGGGTTTTGTAGTTGCATGTTTTGAGGCAAGGAGCTTAACTTCTTCTACCCTAGCTTCCCTTATTGTAAGAAAGGGATATTCACTACTTTTCAGGATTGTTGTAAGACTTCAATATAAAAGTGATTAGAAAAACTTTTTTTTTTTTTTTTTGAGTTGGAGTCTCACCCTGTTGCCCAGGCAGGAGCCCAATAGCATGCTCATGGCTACCGCAGCCTCGACCTGCTGGGCTCAGGTGTTCCTTCTGCTTCAGCCTTCAAAGTAGCTGGAACTACAGGCCTGAGCCACCACTCCTGGCTAATTTTTTTATTGTAGATAGAAGGTCTTGCCAAGTTACCCAGGATTGTCTCTATACTCTGGACTCAGGCAGTACTCTGGCCTCTACTTCCACAAGTGCTGGAATTACAGGCTTGAGCCACTGCACCAGGCTCAGGAAAAACTTTTAAAATTGATTAGCACATAATTAATGGTGTTATTATTGTAGTTTTGTTTTATATCTGTGTTCATTCTCTTAGATTTTCTGACTTCTCTTCTACTTTCTACTTTATCTCTGTGATACTTCAGTTCAGTTCTGGTTTTTTCCCTATCACTATCTTTTCATCAATTGACATTAATTAACACTTATTTTTCTCAGTCCAAAATCTTTCTCAGGTGTCTAAAACTTAACACCTTACTTGTATCTTTCATCTTTTTCTCACTTACCCTGTTGCTACCAACAAACTCCCCAGTTTATTTTCAGTCTAATCTTTAAACTTTGATTCTTCCACTGTGCTTTCCAGGGATACAATTGTAAATAAAACTCTTTCACATTTTTCATATTGCTTATGTTACTTTTATATCTGTTTCTTTCTTTTTTTTTTTGAGTTGGCATCTCACTTTTTTGTCGCCCAGGCTGGAGTACGTTTATGGCCGCCGCAACCTTGACCTGGTGGGCTCAGGTGATCCTTCTGCCTCATCCTTCCAAGTAGCTGGAACTACAGGCGTACGCCACCATGCCCAGCTAATTTTTGTGATTTAACGTAGAGACAAGGTCTCACCAAGTTGCCCAGACTGGTCTCTAACCCCCAGGCAATCCTCTCACCTCAGCATACCAAAATGCTGGGCTTACAGGCTGAGCCACCACGTCCAGCCTATATCTGTTTCTTAAAATTTAGAAATAAGCATCAAGATTTGAGAGATGATTATTGGCCAGGTGCAGTGGCTTATGCCTATAATCCCAGCACTTTGGGAGTCCGAGGTGAGAGGATTGCCTGAGCCTATGGGTTCGAGACCTGCCTGGGCAACTTGGCAAGACACCTCTACAATAAATAAAAAAAAGTTAGCCAGACGTGGTGGCACATGCCTGTAGTTCCAGCTACTTGGAAGGCGGAGGCAGAAGGATCACCTGAGCTCAGCAAGTCAAAGCTGTGGTGGCTGTGAGCATGCCACTATGCTCCAGCCTGGGCAACAGAGTGAGACTCCAATCAAAAAAAAAAAAGAGAGAGAGATGGTTATTGCATGTATTCAGTTTTTAATGAAAGTGACATGGAGAGCCAGGCTCGGTGGCTCAGCCTGTAATCCCAGCATTTTGGGAGGCTGAGGTAAGTGGATTGCCTGAGCCTGCGGGTTCGAGACCCGCCTGGGCAACTTGGTGAGACCTCATCTCTACAGTAAATTAAAAAATTAGCCGGGCATGGTAGCACACGCTTGTAATTCCAGCTACTTGGAAGGCTGAGGCGGAAGGATCCCCGGAGCCCAGCAGGTCGAGGCTGCTGTGGCCGGGAGCAGCCACTGCCCTCCAGTCTGGGTGACAGAGTGAGAGTCCAACTCAAAAAAAAAACCACACACACACACAAAAAGAAAGTGGCATGGAGAATAAACTGTATTATAAAGAATACTTTCTGTGAATTGTTCATATTCATTTGCATTTGTTTGTTTAAGGACCAGGGGAATGGATTGCATTTCTTCCCATAAACTTGTTATAAGAAGTAAATATGAAGTGTTAAGTATGATGCCTGGCACATAGTAAGTGCTCCATAAATGTTAACTATTTACAAATGCCATTTTGAAGCAGAGCCAGCCTTTGTTTATTGACAGAGCAATAATTTAAAGAGCATTGTATGATGTATGATTCTCCTTTCCTAAGATCTGTCCATTATAGTTCCCTAAATTCCACTAATAAATATCCATTACTTTGAATTTAGATTTTTTTGCCTTTGGGGCCTTTTTGTTAATATGAAGAGTAATCTCTTGGAACAGAGGTAATAACTGGAAGGGACCTCTGGAATGGATTGCATTTCTTCCCATAAACTTGTTATAAGAAGTAAATATGAAGTGTTAAGTATGATGCCTGGCACATAGTAAGTGCTCCATAAATGTTAACTATTTACAAATGCCATTTTGAAGCAGAGCCAGCCTTTGTTTATTGACAGAGCAATAATTTAAAGAGCATTGTATGATGTATGATTCTCCTTTCCTAAGATCTGTCCATTATAGTTCCCTAAATTCCACTAATAAATATCCATTACTTTGAATTTAGATTTTTTTGCCTTTGGGGCCTTTTTGTTAATATGAAGAGTAATCTCTTGGAACAGAGGTAATAACTGGAAGGGACCTCTGGGGGGGCAGAGCTGGTAATGTTCTACTTCTTTTTTTTTTTAATTCACTTTATTTTTTAAATTTTTTTTTTATTTGTAGAGACGAGATCTCACTATGTTACCCAGGCTGATCTTGAACTCCTGGGCTCAAGCAATCCTCCTGCCTTGGCCTTCCCAAAGTGTTAGGATTACAGTCTTGAGCCACTGCACCCGGCCTCTTCTATTCCTTTATTTGGTTGGTGGTTACACAGACGTCACTTTGTGGAAAGTTCATCAGGCTTATGATTTATGTTCTTTTTTAAAAATTTTTTTATTTCAAAGATGTGGGGTACAGTTTAGGGTTAGGTATCCAAATGTTCATTATGCAGTTACCCTTGTTGATGAAGTATGCACCCCTTCCCCTGGCAGATTCCCACTACTGCCAATAAGATTTATATTTCTATTTTGCATGTATGCCTTCTTTTTTCTTTTTGCCCCCTTCCCCATCCAGTTGATTGTAAATGCCATATTTTACTAAAGAGTTAACTTTAAAAATAGGAGGCATGTGTCTGTAGTCCCAGCTACTCGGGAGGCTGAGGTGGAAGGTCAAGGCTATGGGGAGTCATGATCATGCCACTGCATTCCATCCTGGGGGACAGCACGAGACCTAACTCAAAAAAATAAATAGATATAAAAAAAATAAATAAATATAACATGAGAGATTATATATACAATTATCAGGGCTGGGCACGGTGGCTCATGCCTATAATCCCAGCACTTTGGGAAACTGAGGTGAAAGGATTGCCTGATCCCATGGGTTTGAGACCAGCTTGGGCAACTTGGTGAGATCTCATCTCTACAATAAATCAAAAAATTAGCCGGGCGTCATGACACGTGCCTGTAGTTCCAGCTACTTGGAAGGCGGAGGCGAAAGGATCACCTGAGCCCAGCAGGTCGAAGCTACAGTGACCGTGAGCGTGCCACTGCACTCCAGTCTGGGTGACAGAGTGAGACTCTAACTCAAAAAAAAAGAATTATTACTCACTGATATATGCTGATATGAATTATGTTTAAATGGCTTTGTGCTTGTTTAATGTGAAATATCTTAGTATCCTAAATTCCTTCTAGTTTTTTTTTTGAGTTGGAGTCTCACTCTGTCACCCAAGCTGGAATGCAGTGGCATGCTCATGGCCACCACAGCCTCGACCTGCTGAACGCAGGTGATCCTTCTGCCTCAACCTTCTAAATAGCTGGAACTATAGACGGGCACCACCACACTCGACTAATTTTTGATTTATTATAGAGATGAGGTCTTGCCAAGTTGCCCAGGCTAGTCTCAAACCCATGAGCTCAGTCAGTCCTCTCACCTTGGCCTCCCAAAGTGCTGGGATTATAGGCGTGAGCCACCACACCCAGCTTGGTGATAGTTTTTTTGTTGTTGTTGTTTGAGTCAGAGTTTCACTCTGTCGCCAAGACTGGAGTGCAGTGGCACACTCACATCCACTGCAGTCTTGACTTGCTGGGCTCAGGTGATCCTTCCGCCTTCCAAGTAGCTGGTACCACAGACACATGCCACCATGCCTAGCTAATTTTTCTTGATTTATGGTAGACATAAGGTCTCTCCATGTTGCCCAGGCTGGTCTTGAACCCATGGGCTCAGGCAATCCTCTCACCTCGGCCTCCCAAAGTGCTGGGATTATAGTCATGAGCCACTGTGACCAGCCAGGTGATAGATTTTAATGACATCATTGAAACAATGATTTAACTCAAAATTAAGTACTTCTTAAGTGATATCTAAATAAATAAATAATTTATATATCCCTTAGTGGTGTACGTATCTATGAAAAACTCAAAACTATTGAGCTACAAAGATTACTTTTTCTTAAGTTTCCTCATAAATTGTACTGTATTTGCTGAGTATTCATTCGTTTTATTCTGCTAGGATGGCAGGCAAGTTGAAGTAGGCACCAAAGGTGGTTTAAGAAAAATTTATGATAGTAAAGGACTGGAAACTGAAAATGATTTACCTCTATTCGTTTTTCAACGACTTGTGTGACATTATTTAGCTTTTAGTAGTAGAACACATTAGTGAAATTCATCTTACTCTGAACAGGATTCTAAGGGAACATGATTTTGAAGAATACTCTTTTAGAGTATAGCTCTTTCTTTTTTCTTGAATTATGCAGACAGAAATAAACTGGATTGTTATTCTGTTTGTTCATTTGTTTTATGAATATTCTTCTAAACAATTTTAATGACTAGCTTTTGAAAAATGATTTATCACTCTGAAACACTCATATTTTGTATCCAGGTATTGTTCCATTTTATAAATATTGGTATTATATCTATTTCTAGATGACTTCAAACCTGCTTCTATTGACACTTCTTGTGAAGGAGAGCTTGAGGTTGGCAAAGGTGAACAGGTGACAATAACTCTACCAAATATAGAAGTGAGTATTTTTATATATTTAGACTAAAGTGTTTTTTGCAGTATTCCCACTAAATTTAAATTTAAATAATTGCACAATTCATGTAGCAATGGTCAACTAAAGTAATTAATAAGCATAGCAAAGCAAAAAACCATATTTTAAACTATTTTATGCAAAAAAGTCTTAAAATACTTTAATCTGTTTAATGGTTCCAAGAACTATCATAGCAAATGATTTGAAAAAATTGGAGTCTGAACAAATGTTTATTAAATTCTTATTATGAGCCAGATTTTATACTCTGACCTAGAGATAATAACATACCCTTTGCCTTCTAGTCCTAATCTTTTATAGCAGACAGACACATACATATCTAGCGTTATAAGTTGGAGCATATCCAAAATTTTGTGTAACCACGTAAGTGGAATCTTCCTGGTAGAATCTTGAAAAGTTTCACAAAACAAGCAATATTTGATCTGAGCCTTTAAAGGACAAGTAAGATTGTATAAGGTAGAGAGGGTGTAGAATATTGTAGGCAAACAGAACAGTATATGAAAGGCTCTGATGCTGAAAGAACAAAGGATTGTGGAATAAATGATTCTATGTAGCAAATCACAATATAGTAAAAAACAGATTGACAGGAATAGAGACTGGAAAGTTAGGTTGGGATCAAATTATGAAGGATATTTGATAGTAGCATTTTAATGTAGAATTTGGACCTTATACCACAGGCATTAGAGAACCATCAGAAGTTTTTAAACAGAGATGTAATATGGTTAGGTTTGTGTTTTTGGAAGTATTTAAGTGATAGTTTGGGGAATGGATTGAAAAAGAAGTAAACTTTTTCAGGGAGTCCCTAACTAAAAGTTTTGTTCACTTTTTAAATTTCCAGATATATCCAAGTAACACTACCAAATACTACTTGCATAAAAATACAAGTTCTTGGCCGGGCTCGGTGGCTCAGCCTGTAATCCTGTGCTTTGGGAGGCCGAGATGAGTGGATTGCTTGAGCCCGCGGGTTCGAGACCCGCCTGGGCAACTTGATGAGACCTCATCTCTACAATAAACAAAAAAAACTAGCCGGCCATGGTAGCGCGCACCTGTAGTTCCAGCTAACTTGGAAGGCTGAGGCGGAAGGATCGCCGGAGCCCAGCAGGTCGAGGCTGCAGTGGCCGGGAGTGGCCACTGCACTCCAATCTGGGCGACAGAGTGAGACTCCAACTCAAAAAAAAAAATACAAGTTCTTTGTTGTATGCTGTAGTTTTCTTTGTCCTTGAGTTAGAAATTTCTTAGTATTCAGGTTAAGTTTCTTTTTCTTTTCTTTTATACTGACCTTGTCTATTCTCAAAGAAAATCAAGATTGTAACTTTATACTTTAATATATAAAGATAATTCTGGATTTTTTGAGATTTGTTGTTTTGTTTAATTTATGTAATAGTGATTTTGTACTGATCATCCACATCCTCTTTTGTGCATTAATGAGATGATTTAGCATGGTTAGAGATATAACAAGTAAACTCTTTATCCTCTCGTCTGCTATCTTTTTCTTATTTTTATCAGTTGACACCATTTATTGAGACCCCACTGTTATGTCAGACTGTATCAGTTGCTGTCTGAAGATTTTCCCAAGGCTAAATTCAATGAGGACTTTTTTACTGAATATTTCTTATTTGCTCCCTTAGGAACTGAAGGAAGTAAAATAAGTTCATCTTTGTATTACTCTTATGAAAAATTGCTCAGAATCTAGTTTCTCTAAAAAAAACTTTGGAAACCGGGCTCGGTGTCTCAGCCTGTAATCCCGCACCTTTGGGAGGCTGAGGTGAGTGAATTGCCTGAGCCCGTGGGTTCGAGACCCGCCCGGGCAGCGAGACCTCATCTCTACAATAAATCAAAAAATCAGCCGGGCGTGGTAGCGCGCGCCTGTAATTCCGGCTACTCGGAAGGCTGAGGCAGAAGGATCACCGGAGCCCAGCAGGTCGAGGCTGCGGTGGCCGGGAGCGGCCACTGCACTCCAGTCTGGGTGACAGAGTGAGACTCCAACTCAAAAAAAAAAAAAAAAAAACTGTAAATTTAGTCTCCTGTAACCTATGCATCTTTGCTTTATATGTTTATCAAAGAAAACCCTAAACAAGCCACTTAATTTTAAAAGATACTATAAAGCCTTAAATTGACAGCAGGAACCACTGGCCTATTGTCTCGCTATAGTATTCTTGATCAGTGATGATTGGTTTGCAGAATAACTTTAGTTGGATTCTTCTTTGCCGTGTGTAATGTTGTTTTCTCAAGTTACCATCCTCCCATCCTCATCCCTTAAATTGCTCTTCTACTCCAAACAAATGGGGATTCTTACATTTATTAATAAATCTTTTTTATTCTCTCATATCCTGCTTTAATCAAGGCTTACCATCTACCAGGTGTTTGGTTATGGTCTCAACTGAAATACCTCTTTGTCGGGCTCAGGGACTCAACTTGTAATCACAGCACTTTGGGAGGCCAAGGCGAGTGGATTGCCTGAGCCCTCAGACTCGAGACCAGCCCCAGCAACTCAGCGAGACTGTGTAGTTCCCTTTGGGGAACTTCAACTCATAGCCTATCTTGATGTCTCCTCCTTCACCCTGACTGAGACAATTCAGTGTAATCCCAGCACTTTGGGAGGCTGAGCCCAGGGATTCGAGACCAGCCTAGGCAACTTGGTGAGACCTCATCTCTACAATCCATCAAAAAATTAGCCAGGCATGGTGGTACAAGCCTGTAGTTCCAGCTACTTGGAAGGCTGAGATTGAAGGATCGCCTGAGACCAGCAGGTTGAGGCTGCTGGTCTTTAAGTCCAACAGGTCAACGTTGGGGTGGCCATGAGTGTGCCATGGCACTCCAGCCTGGGCAAAGGAGTGAGACTCCAACTCAAAAAAAAAAAAACTTTAAACAAGTAAGCGGTTTACTTTTCTTCAGGGTTCTTAATTCTGAGGGTATTTTTTGAAAATGTAATTTTTAGATTGAGACATTTGCTTTCTCCTATATCAACAAGCTTTAATAATCCTGAAAAAAATGCCTAAGAAACTTAGTCATTTTATTTTATTATACTTTTTTTTTTTTAATCAGTCTCACTCTGTTGCCCAGGCTGGAGTGCAGTGGCATGCTCACAGCTATCGCAGTCTCAACCTACTGGGCTCAGATGATCCTTCCGCCTCATCCTTCCAAGTAGCTGCAACTACAGGCACAAGCCTGGCTAATTTTTTAAATTTACTGTAGAGATGAGGGTCTTACCAAGTTGTCCAGGCTGGTCTCAAACCCATGGGCTCAAGGCAGTCCTCTCACCTCAGCCTCCCAAAGTGCTGGGATTATAGCCATGAGCCACCATGCCTGGTCAGTTTTATTTATTTATTCACTGTAGAGATGAGGTCTCGCCATGTTGCCCAGGCTGGTCTCGAACCCCTGGGCTCAGCCAGTCCTCTCACCTCCACCTCCCAAAGTGCTGGGATTACAGATGTGAGCCACCGTGCCCGGCCAATATATTATACTTTTAAGAGTGCGTTAAGGTTCTTTGATAGCGTAGATTTTCTAATTTATTTCATCTTGGATTTCTTTGGTATTACCAAATAGAAGGTACTAATAAAAACAAAGACTGTTAGTCTGGTTAAGTAGTGGGCATTTATAAATCTCTCTTCCTTACAAATAATTTTTTAGGGTTGACTGCTGTAAAATTTCGAAATGTTGAATTTTGAAAGGAAAAGTTTTATTTAACATGACTCATAATTTGTCATTTGTGCTGAGAAACTGGCATATTTTTAGTCTGTTTCTTTGTCTTGTGAGGTACTTTTATGAACACACCCATTGGAAACTTCCAACTACCCTTCCTATTAAGCAAACAATACATTTCTTGTACTTACTTATAACTTTAACTCTCAAACCCTGCACTTATGTGGATTCTATGTATATGAGGATTACTATACCACTCTAGATTACCCTATTGGGCAAAGTCCCTTCCACAGTAAACCTAGTCTGGTTCCCTTCATTGGGTTTACTTAACCCATATGGGAAAATAGCCCACCACATTCTTTGGGACCTCAACCTGTCTTAAGACCAGAGTCCTATCTTTTATCATTACATAGTCACATTTTTTTGTCCTGTTTTTGTGATTTTAAGCTTTAGTACCAACTTGTGTGTGTGTGTGTGTGTGTGTGTGTGTGTGTGTGTGTGTGTGTATGTGTGTAAAAACAAGCATGAGTCACCACACCCAGCACCAACTTATCTGAGATATATACATACATACATACGTATATATATGCATGTTTTTTAATTATAATTTTTTTAATCATAGTCTCACTCAAGTACAGAGGCACAATCATGACTCACTGCAGCCCCAACCTCCTGGACTCAGGATCCTTCCACCTCAGCCTCCTGAGTAGTTGGAACTATAAACATGAATCACCACATCCAGCTAATTTTTTAATTTTTTTTTTTAATAGAGACAAAGTCTCACTATGTTGCCTAACCTAGTCTCAACAGTCCTCTCAGCTGGCTCAGTCAGTCCTCTCGTCTTGACCTCCCAATGTGCTGGGATTACAGGCATGAGTCATCACACCCAGCCCCAACTTATCTGATATTAATATTGCTACTTTTGCTTTCTTTTTGTTGGTATGTTCATAGAATCTTAGTGTCCCTTTTATTTAGTTGATATTTTGTTTTAATTATATTTTTTGTTAACAGGATATGCTGTTTTACTTATTTATTTATTTTTGAGCCAGCATCTCATTCTCACCCAGGCCAGAGTGCAGTGGCATACTCACATACTCACAGCCACTGCAGCCTAAACCTGCTGGTCTCAGGTGGTCCTTCCACCTCAGCCTTCCAAGTAGCTGGAACCACAGGTGCGAGCCACCACGCCCAGCTATAATTTTTTTATTTATTGTAGAGACAAGGTCTCACCATGTTGCTCCGGCTGATCTTGAACTCCTGAGCTCAGGCAATCCTCTTGCCTCTGACAAAGTACTGAGATTACAGGCATGAGTCATCATGCCCGGCTTATTTTTAAACCCAGTTTGACACTTTGTATTTTAATTAGGAGAATTAATAGATAATGTTTATTCACATTTAGTTAAAAAACGATATGCTTGTTTTATATTTATTTCATCTTACAGAATGTTTATTCCTTTTTAAAATTTGTTGTTTCCTCTTTTTTTATTTATGAGTCAGTGTCTTACTCTGTTGCCCAGGCTGGAGTACAGTGACACACTCACAGCTCACTGCAACCTTGACCTCCTGGGCTCAGCAATCCTGAGTTGCTGAGACTATAGGCATGTGCCACCATGCCCAGCTAATTTTCTGATTTTTTTATAGAGATAAGGCCTTGCTATGTTGCTCAGCTGGTCTTAAACTCCTGGACTCAAGCGAACCTCCCACCTCAGCTGTCCATGTTACTGGGATTATAGGTATGAGCCACTGTCCCCAGCTATCTGTTTTTTTAAATTCTGTATTAGTTTCATGAGCATCTGTTTTTTCTTCTTTTTTTTTTGGTTCTTGTTACATTGGGAATACTAGTGTACTTTTCCATTACCGATTCCTTTCCTTTCCTGGTATGTTTATAATCAGGCATATAATTCTCTGTTTTTATATGAAAACTGAGTTCCTCTACTGTTTTCCTGTTTCTATCAAATAAGATTTTTGGAATACTTTTACTGTCCCTTAATAAGATGACTTTTTCCTCCTCTCTTCCACTTCTCCTTTCCACCTCAGGCAAACACCTAAGTTTTGCCAAGATAGCCTATTACATTGCAGAATATCTTCATGTCAAGAATACTTATTCACCTCTTAATTATGCATTCTTAGTCTGTCCTTATGTATTTAAAATTAAGTTTATGTAGGCCGGGCGTGGTGGCTCATGCCTTTAATCCCAGCACTTTGAGAGACTGAGGTGAGAGGATTGCCTGAGCCCACAGGTTCGAGACCAGCCTGGGCAACTTGGTGAGACCTAATCTCTACAATAAATTAAAAAAACATTAGCCAGGCATGGTAGCATGTGCCTGTAGTTTCAGCTACTTGGCAGGCTGAGGCAGAAGGATCACCTGAGCCCAACAGGTCGAGGCTGCAGTGGCCGTGAGCCTGCCACTGCACTCCAGCCTGGGAGACAGAGTGAGACTCCAACTAAAAACAAAAATAAATTAAATATATGTAAATAGTGAGATGATTTTACTCACTACTGTTTTTTCTTCATTCCCCCATATTAAGGTTTTTGTTCTGATTCATTTGTTGTATGGTTAAGAATCCTTTAATTACTTTTTAATTTTTATTTAAATAAGATACACACTCACTTATTTTATATTTTATTTTGTGGTGTATGTCTTTTGGTTGACCATCCTAGGTCATTCATTCTAACTATGAGCAATTATATGTGTTTTATAAAGAGTGACAGGCTGAGAATGCTGGAGAGTAGATGAGAAGATCATGGAGAGCCCCTGGTACAGGTTTATGGAATATGACTTTTATCCTGAATGTATTAAGTTTTTTAAGTACATAAAGTTTTTAAGCATGAGAACAATATGATTAGATATGACTGTTATTAGAATAGGGAACAAAATTGGAAAGAGAGTGGGGAGAAGGATAATAGTAATCTAGGTGAAATGATGGTTATGTTCTGAAGTTGGATAATAGCAATGAACATGGAGATGATAGGAGGTATTCAGTAGTTATTTAGAGGCAAAGATAGTTCATAGGCTTAATAGTTTTCTGGTACTTTAATAGTTGTCTTTCTTGGGGTATGGAATAAGGGAATAGATAGAAATTAGAGTTTAAAAGTTAGGAATGGTGCTCAATATTCTTTACCTGCCATTCTTTACAAACCACACAGAATTGCTTATAGCTACTTTGTTTGAATGACTGACCTAGGATGGTCAACCAAAAGACACACACCACAAAATAAAATAAGTGACTGCATATCTCATTAAATTACATAAACTAGGCAGGGCACATTGGCTCATACCTATAATCCCAGCACTTTGGGAGGCCAAGATGAGAGGATTGCCTGAGCCCACAGGTTCAAGACCAGCCTGGGCAACTTGGTGAGACCTCATCTGTACAATAAATCAAAAAATTAGCGGGGGTGGTGGCACACACCTGTAGTCCCAGCTACTTGGAAAACTGAGGTGGAAGGATTGCCTGCGCCCAGCAGGTCCAGGCTGTGGTGGCCGTCAGCATGTCACTGCCCTCCAGCGTGGGCAACAGAGTAAGACTTCGACTCAAAAAAAAAAAAAATTTGCATAAACTTGTTGAAAGTGCAGAAGGCAGGTATAGAGATTATGAAAGGCTTACTTAATTTGTTACCTATGACCAGAAATATTGGTATTTAATATTTACGGAATATTTATAAAGGCCTTGGCACTTCTTTAGGTTCTGGGAGGAACTTTAAAAATTAATGATCAGTTCTTATTCCTCAGAAGCTCATAGAACAATAATACATTGTAATTTGTAGATTTAAATATATTCCATTCTAAGTAAGAATGCATATGTCTTTAAAAAGAATATGTTGCATAAATCTCTTATCAACTGTTATTTGGAATCCTTGGGTTACTCTTTTGGGGTATCTTACTTATTTTCAACCAACATTCCTGAAAAATTTACTTACCAGTCAAGTAAACCCAGTTTGTTTTATCACGGTCATGCTTCTGGCTCTCCAGCTTACCGGGGCTCCAGCTAAGTACTCCACATCTAACCCTTCCAGAACCTGCCCAGCCATGTCCTCATCTATGTGCTGTGCATTCTTGATTTTCTGGAGATCACTTTAGTCTTAGGAAGAGGTTAAAAAAAACCTGTTTCTTTCTTTCATTTTCATCATTTTCTCTCTATACCTTCAGAAATGGCTGACCTCCTCCTCTTTTATTGTATTTTCAATCACCAAATTTATCTCATACTCCTCCTAGTGGTACTTGAGTAAATCTCTAATATTATCAACTTATTTAATATATACTCTTTAGTCTTTTTGAAATCACCCTTTTCTAATCTGATCTAACAGTACTATTGTATTTAACAAAATTATTATAATCTATAATTTAAAAAAAATATTTTTTTGAGTTGGAGTCTCACTCTATCACCCAGGCTGGAGTGCAGTGGCACATTCATGGCTCACTGCAGCCTCAACCCTTTGGGCTTGGGTAAGCTTCCTGCCTCAGCCTCCCAAGAGGCTGGGACTATAGGTGCAGGCCACGCCCAGCTGATTTTTTTTTTCTTGTAATGAGTCAGAGTCTCACTCTGTCTCCCAAGCTAGAGTGCAGTAGCATGGTTATGGCTACTGCAGCCTCGACCTGCTGGGCTCAGGCGATCCTTCCACATCAGCCTTCCAAATAGCTGGAACTATAGGCATGCACCACCACACCTGGCTAATTTTTGGATTTATTGTAGAGATGAGGTCTCACCAAGTTGCCCAGGTTGGTCTTGAACCTGTGAGCTAAGGCAATTCTCTCACCTCAGCCTCCCAAAGTGCTAGGATTATAGGCATGAGTCACCATGCCCGGCCTTGAATTTTAAAATTTTTTTGTAGAAATGAGGTCTCACTGTGTTGCCTAGGCTGACCTCGATCCTGCACAAGCAATCCTCTCACCTTGGCTTCCCAAAGTGCTAGGATTACAGGTGTGAGCCACTGTGCCTATAATACATCTATTAAAAATTTAATACACTTTTATAAAATGCAAAAACTAGCCAACGTAGATTATTAGTAATGATCTAAGTTTCTTTAACCTTTTATTACAGAAAATAGAATAGTATAATAAACCACATATATTCATCACTGAGCTTCAACAATTACCAACATTTTGCTAATTTTTAAAATCTATTTCCTTATCACGTTTTTTTTTCTGGTATATTTTAAAGCTAATCCCAGACATTATGCCATTTCATAAAAGCTTGCTTAGTTATCCCTGATAAGATTATTTCTATTTTCATCTAATTACCATGCTATTATGTCACTTAGCAGAATTAATAATAATTCTTGATCTATCTATACTTGTATCTTTTATTCTATAAAAATCCCTTTCCTCCACCTCAGCCTTCCAAGTAGCTGGAACTACAGGTGCGTGCTTCCACGCCCTGCTAAATTTTTTTTCTTCAATTTATTGTAGAGACGAGGTCTTGTCAAGTTACCCAGGCTGGTCTCAAACCCTGGGCTTAGGCAATCCTCCCACTTCAGCCTCCCAAAGTGCTGGGATTATGGGCTTGAGCCACCGCACCTAGCCCTCTTCCCTTTTTAATAAATAAATAATTTATTTTAGAGACAAGATCTGACTGTGTTGCCTTGGTTGGAGTGCAGTGGCTATTCATAGGCATGATCCTAGCATACTGCAACCTTGAATTCCTAGCCTCAAGTGATCCTTGCCTCAATGTTGCTTACCTCGCCCTCCTCAGTAACTGGCACTATAGGTGCCTGTGCTCAGCTCCCTGTATGCCATTGGTTTATTGGAGATAACAGTTTGTCTGTCCTAGAGAATATACCTACATCCTGGATTTCAGATTTCTTCCAACTGGTATTATTTAACTTGTTTCTTTATCCATATTTCCTACAAACTGGTAGTTACATATCTAAGGACAGACTAGATAGATGACAAATTTGGGGGTTTTTGATGAGAGTGAAATTCTTTGGGGTTTTTGTATGATTTGTTTTTTGGCAAGAGTATTTTATGTGTGATGCTGTGTACTTTGTTTTATATCACATCATAAAGCATATAATATCTGATTATCTCACTTTTAATGAAGCTAAAATTTATCCGTGGATTTAGTATAGCAGGTATTCCTTGATAGACTTATTTTCCTTAATCTGCATAGGGATATACTGCTTTAAGAAAATACCAGATTTTAGGGCTGGGCACGCTGGTTCATACTTGTAATCCCAGCACTTTGGGAGGTGGAGGCAAGTGGAGTGCCTGAGCCTAGGAGTTTGAGACCAGCCTGGGCAACATGACAAGACTTCATCTCTACAATAAATCAAAAAATTAGATGGACATGGTGGTGCGCACCTGTAGTTCTAGCTACTTAGAAGGCTAAGACAGAAGGGTTGCCTGAGCCCAGGAGTTCGAGACTGCGGTGGCTATGAGTGTACCACTGCACTCCAGCCTGAGCAACAGAATGAGACCCCAACTCAAAAAATAAAAAAAATACCAGATTTTAAAAATAAAACTTACAAGGAAAAAGAAGAGGGGTAGGAAATATGATTCAAAGCTTGTGTTTCCTTGTCTATAAAATATGTTTTAGAATTGAATCCCAATTACCCATCGTAGGCCAGTGAAACAAATCTTTACTGACTCAAGGTAAGTACCTCCTCTCTTCCCTTTCCTCAATGAGAGCAGCTCTGAGATCTCAGCCTCTCTTCATCTGTCTTAACCACACTTTTTGGATTCAAGTTAGTAAATGCAGGTATTTTATACGTAACTTGAAGTATAACATGGAATGAGAAGCACAATATCAGAAGATCTCAAAGGCCTTTCCAAGTGAATTTTCTATGATAAGTTTCAAGTAATGATAATTAACTTTTTAAACAGGGTTCAACTCCACCAGTCACTGTTTTCAAAGGTTCAAAGAAACCTTACTTAAAAGAATGCATTTTGATTATTAACCATGATACTGGAGAATGTCGACTAGAAAAACTCAGCAGCAATATCTCTGTAAAAAAAACAAGGTATGTGGTTTAATGAAATAAATTATATTATCAACACATACATTTCTAAGGAAATGCCAGGAAAAATGTTACTGGATTAATTCACATTATAATATAAGGGTTATATTGTATACAAAAATGTTTTAATTTTTTTCTAAGTTTAAATTCAATGGAGATCCTAAGCCAAAAACTTTTATCACATCACTCTGTGATATATAAAAACTTGTTTTGCTTCTAAATGCTTTCTATAGGTGTAGGCGTACTTTTTATTCAGTTGGAGATATTTCTATATAACTGAACTGAAAAGAATCCTTGTACACATTCCAAAAAATTTTGTTTTCATTAGTGAAATGTATTGAGCACCTAGAATATGAAAGGCACAGAAAAAGGAAAGTTTGCTATGTAAATACCTTAAAGCTTCTACATTTTAATCAAATTAATAGACTTTCATTTAAAAAGTCAATGGGAAAATATAATCATCTCAAGTCCTTTTTGGAAATAGATGGTGCAATACTTACCATGTAATACTAGAGCACCTATTCTAAACACCATACAAATAGAATAGACAAAAATTGCTCTAGGAGTTAAGAGGTCAATTTAGATTGGAACATTTAAGGAGGCCTTACTAATATACCTTGAGAGGAGGTTAAAATTTTAAGAATTACCTTGGGTGTTTAAAACTATGAGTTTCCAAATGCAACCTCAGATCAGGGAAGGAGCCTGAGAAACTCTATTATTTATCACCTCACCTCCACCACCATGCCTCCTGTGATTTTTTTTTTTTTTTTGAATTGGAGTCTCACTCTTATCACCCTGGCTGGAGTGCAGTGACACACTCATGGCCACTGTAGCCTTGACCTGCTGTTCTCAGGTGATCCTTCCGCCTCAGCCTTCCAAGTAATTAGAACTACAGGCACCACTACACCCAGCTAATTTTTTTATTTATTGTAGAGATGGGGTCTTGCCAAGTCGCCCAGACTGGTCTTGAACCAGTGGACTCAGGTAATCCTATCACCTTGGTCTTCCAAAGTGCTAGGATTATAGGCGTGAGCCACCGCACCTAGCCTGTGATTCTTACTAGTAGGAAAGTGTATGAAACACTGATATAAAGCCGGGCTCGGTGGCTCAACCTGTAATCCTGCGCTTTGGGAGGCTGAGGTGAGTGGATTGCCTGAGCCCGTGGGTTTGAGACCCGCCTGGACAACTTGGCGAGACCTCATCTCCGCAATAAATCAAAAAATTAGCCAGGCGTGATAGCGCATGCCTGTAGTTCCAGCTACTTGGAAGGCTGAGGCAGAAGGATCACCAGAGCCCAGCAGGTTGAGTCTGCAGTGGCCGGGAGCGGCCGCTGCACTCCAGTCTGGGCGACAGAGTGGGACTCCAACTCAAAAAAAAAAAAAGAAAGAAATACTGATATAATTGATCAGAGTGAATATAAGGATGTAAGCAAGGTTTGAATACAGGAAATATCTGACTTATTCAGGGCCAATGAATAAGACCTATTTGAACAAATGGATTTGCCTCTGTACCTATGTTTAAGATTTAGAAAGTAGAGGGCAATGTTGATGTTGGGTTAAAGGTAATGTTGTAAAGGTAGGTTGAGGTTAATGCCTTCAATATTAACTAAGAAATTAATTATCTTACTGGCAATGGTTACATATTAAAGTCTTTTAAACCAGGAATTGGCATGCTTACAGCTTCATTTTGAAGCATTAATCCAGCAGAGGAATTGAATAAATGTAACAATGTGGGAAAGAAAAATATATAAAGTGGGATTTTTGAAAACAGGAATGAAGAGAAAATGAGGTTCTAAATATTTTTAAATTGTAAACCAGGGGAATTGAGGGGCCGTTGCAGGTCCAGACTTCACCTGCATGCAGCCTACTTGTAGTTAACCCTTACTTGTACTCCACATCTCTATAATAAAATAATATTTAAAATAAATAAATACAGCCAGACTCAGTGACTCAACCTGTAATCCCAGCACTTTGGGAAGCTAAGGCGAGTGGATTGCCTGAGCCCATGGGTTCGAGACCAGCTCAGGCAGTTTGGCAAGACCTCGTCTCTACAATAAATAAAAAATTAGCCGGACGTGGTAGCATGTGCCTGTAGTTCTGACTACTTGAAAGACTGGGGCAGAAGGATCACCAGAGCCTAGCAGGTTGACGCTGGGGTGACTGTGAGCATGCTACTGCCCTCCAGCCTGGGCAATAGAGTGAGACTCCAACTCAAAACAATAAAAATAGAACAAGATAAATAGATACTGTTTGAAGGAAGAACTGACATGATTTGGTGACGAAATAGGATCTAAAGTCAAGCATAATTTTGTTATATACTCTTTTCTAAGATGTTGAGAGAAAAATATATGAATCTCCTTTATTAACATGTCTGTCTTAAGTTATGAATAGAAACCAGGCGTGGTGGCCCATGCCTATAATCCCAGCACTTTGGGAGGCAGAGGCAAGAGGACTGACTGAGCACAGGGGTTTGAGACCAGCCTAGGCAACTTGGCAAGACCTCATCACTACAATAAATCAAAAATTTGCCAGGTGTGGTAGCTTGCATCTCTAGTTCTAGCTACTTGGAAGACTGAGGTGGAGGGATTGCTTGAGTCCAGCAGGTAGATGTGGTGGTAGCTCTGAGCATGCCACTGCACTGCAGCCTAGGTTAGAGACTCCGACTCAAAAAAAAAAAAAAGAAAAGAAAGAAAAGAAAAGGATTAGTTGTGGTGACACTCACCTGTAGTTCCAGCAACTTGGAAGACTGAGGTGGAAGGAAGAACCCAACAGGACAAGGCAGTGGTGGCCATGAGCGTGCCACTGCATTCCAGCCTGGGCGACAGAGTGAGACTCTGACTCAGGGAGGAAAAAAAAGTTATGAATAGAAAATGTAAAAGTGATTTAGTTTTAACAGAAATAATAATTTTAGAATTTAGAAAATATATATTGTACCTGTTATACCTTTATTTTTTTCCTTTTATTTTAGTCGTTTGTGAATGTCTTATCTGTTCAATCTGAGCAGTGGCTTGGTTTTTGTTCACATGGATATCTCTTAACAAACCCATGTGGATGTACACACATAGCTGGCACTCAATAAATACTTGTTAAATAATGAATTAAATTAATATTTCAATTCTTGAATATAATTTTAAAGATGTCTAGGGAAAAGAATAAGTGGTTAATTTTAGTAACTTTGTAAGTTGAAATTGTTGTTACATTGCTGTCACACCTGTTTCGATCTTTGATATTCTTAATTGTAGAGTTGAAGGAAGTAGTAAGATTCAGTATCGGATAGAGCAACAACAGCAACAAATGTGGAATTCAACCAAGATTCCCAATATTGTAAAACATTCTCCATCTGAAGACAAGATGTCCCCAGCATCTCTGATGGATGATATTGAAAGAGGTAAAATCTAAGTATATGTAGCATCTCTTTATAAGAGATTATTCAGAAATGTTAAGTGAAATTTTTTATTTTAATTAACAGCAGTACTAGCTATAAGCTTTTATTAAAAGTGTAATATTTTTGTAACTACATATTCTTTCTGGGGCAAGGGTGTAGCTTATGATTTAGAGTATTATGTAAGAAAAACTATATCCATATAAGAGGACTTGTATGTTTTAAATTATTCAGAGCAAAGAAAATGACTGTTTAGATGTATAACTGGAGTTTTCTTCTTTGTGACAATTTTTTTGTTTTTTCGGTCAGAGTCTCACTCTATTGCCTAGGCTGGAGCACAGTGGCACACTCACGGCCACCACAGCCTCAACTTGCTAGGCTCAGGTGACCCTTACACCTCAGCCTTCCAAGTAGCTGAAACCACAGGTGCATGCCACCATGCCCAGCTAATTTTTTGATGCATTGAAGAGACAAGGACTCACCAAGTTGCCCAGGCTGGTCTCGAATCCCTGGACTCAGGCAATCCTCTCACCTCTGCCTCCCAAAGTACTGGGATTACAGGTGTGAGCCACCACGCCCAGCCCTTTTTGGCAATTGTAGTGACTGAAATTGAATTCTGCGTAGCATCTTCCTGTTCGCTATAGCCAGACTATAGATATCTAAGATGTCACCAGTTGTTGGTTTTTTTGTGTTTTTTTTTTGAGTTGGAGTCTTTTTTTTTTTTTTGAGTTGGAGTCTCCCTCTGTCACCCAGACTGGAGTGCAGTGGCATGCTCCCAGCCACCGCAGCCTCGACCTGCTGGGCTCCAGTGATTCTCCTGCCTCAGCCTTCCAAGTAGCCGGAACTACAGGCACATACTACCATGCCCAGCTACTTTTTTATTTATTGTAGAGATGAGGTCTCGCCAAGTTGCCCAGGCGGGTCTCGAACCCACAGGCTCAGGCAATCCACTCACCTCAGCCTCCCAAAGGCGCGGGATTACAGGCTGAGCCACCGAACCCGGCAGCCCATGGAATATTTATCAAGATAAACAATTTCCAGGGCCATAAAACAAATCTCAATAAATTTATAAGAACTGAAATCATGCAGACTATTTCTCTGACCATAATGGAATCAAGGTGAAAATCAATAACAGACAACAGGAAAAAAGTCTCTAAATATTCAGAAATTATACACCACACTTATAAATGATCCATGAGTTAAAGAAGAATAAAAGGAAATTAAAAATACATATGACTAAATATATAAAATAAATTTGGCATGCCAAAATATGTAGAATGCAGCTAAAAAGTTATTGAGAGGGAAATTTATGGCACTACATTAGAAATTAAGTATTACATCAATTAAGTTTCTACCTCAGGAAACTGGGAAAAAAGGCAGAGTAAACCGAAAGTAAGCAAAAAGAAGCAAATAATAAAAACAAGAAATGAAATCAATGAAATTGAAAACCTGAATACAATAGAGAAAAATCAAATAAAGCAAAAAAGAGGCTCATGAAAAAATTAATGTTGATAAACTTCGTGTGAGACTGACAAAAATAAAAAGATAGAAAACACAAATTACTAATATCAGAAGTGTAAAGTACACTTCTATAATCAGAAGAATAATTCGTTTGCTACAGATGCAGTGCCATTAAAAATATTATAAAAAATTATAACTGTATGCTCATAAATTTAACAATCTAAAAGAAATGGACTGATTCCTCAAAAGCTAAAAACTGCCAAAATCCAACCAAGGTGAGATAGACCATCTGAATAGCTCTATCGACATTAAAGAAATTAAATAAGTACTTTAAAAGCACCCAAAAAAGAAATAGCCAGACCCAGAAGTCTGCAAAACATTTAAAGAGAAATAATGCCAAAATTACACAATCCTTCCAGAAAATAGAAAAGGAGGGAATATATCTAAGCTCATTTTATGAGGCCAGTATTACCCTGATACCCAATTCAGATAAAAACAGTACAAGAAAAAGAAAACTATAGACTAGTATTTCTCATAAACAGAAACTCAAGAATTATTAATGAAATAATAGCAAATTGAATCCAACATTGTATTAAAAGAATTATACAACATGAACAAGACAGCTTTCCTATTTTTACATTATATTTGGGAATGTGGATGAGGGTTGGGCAAAACAAGCAGTAAATAAGCAAATAAATATACAAATGAATTTCAGAAATTAGTTTCTTGACTGGGCATGGTGGCTCACGCCTATAATCCCAGCACTTTGGGAGGCCAAGGTAGAGGATTGCCTGAGCCCACAGGTTCGAGACCAGCCTGGACAACTTGGCGAGACCTCGTCTGTACAATACATCAAAAAATTAGCTGGGTGTGGTGGCACGTGCCTGTAGTTCCAGCTACTAGGAAGGCTGAGGCAGAAGGATCACCTGAGCCCAACAGGTCGAGGCTGTGGTAGCTGTGAGCATGCCACTGCACTCCAGCCTTGGCAATAAGGTGAGACTCCGACTCAAAAGAAAAAAGAAAGAAAGAAATTAGTTTCTTGAAGAAAATGAAACAGGGCAATGGTGTTGAAAAGGAAGATGTCCTCTGAGTTTACATTTAAACTGATCTGTGAATGAAACAGCCTTTCAGAGATCTACAATCTCCTCAGAAGACACCATTAATAAAGTGAAAAGGCTAGCTTCAGACTTAGAGGGACATGAAGGAAGTATTCAAAATGCATATATCTAACATCGAGCTCATAGGCAGAACTAGCTATAAAGAATTCTTACAAATCCATAAAAAGAAAAGAAAATCAAATACAAAAATGAACTAAAGACTTGAACAAGCTTTTCACAAAAAAAGTATGTCCAAATGGCCAATAAACATGAAAAACTGCTTCATATTATTGCTTATCAGAGAAATATAAATTAGAACTACAATAAGATCCCATTATATGGTCATCAGACTTGCTATACTGTGTGTGTGTGTGTGTGTGTGTGTGTGTGTGTGTGTGTGTGTGTGTGTGTTCCTAAGTGAGGGAAAATAGGAAGTATCTGTAACCCTTATGCATTGTTGGTAGGAGTGTAAAACCACTTTGAAAACTAGGAGTTTTTAATAAAATTGAATCTGTTTGTCTTATGATTCAGCAATTTCTCTCCTAACTTTCTACCCAAGAAAAATATATGCACATGTTCACAAAAAGACTTGTAGAGGCCAGGTGTGGTGGCTCATGCCTATAATCCAAGCACTTTGAGAGGCCGAGGCAAGAGGATTGCCTGAGCCCACTGGTTCAAGACCAGCCTGGGTATATTTATACAATGGAATAACATTGCAATAGAGAAGAATGAGCAACAGATTCATTCAATAACATAAGCAAATATTTAAAAACTATGCTGATGAAAGAAGGCAAACACAAAAAAGCGCATGCTGAATGAAACCATTTATATAAAGTTCAAAATAGACAAAAATCTTTAACATAGATCAAAGTGGTGGTTATTGACTAGAAAAGAGCATAGGAGAACATTTGTGGGATGGAAATGTTCTATATCTTTATCTCACCAAATATGCAGGTTTTATGTGTGCTAAAATTCATCTAGCCATGCATTTTACTGTATACAAATCATGTGTTAAACAAAACAAACAAACAAAAGATCTGAGTGAAGATTGTACCAGGCAGAGAAAACAACCAGTGCAAAGAACTTAGGATGGAAATGAATTTAATGTGGTCACATAATCAAAAGGAACCCAGTGTGTCTATAATAGGGAGAATGAGGGAATGGGCTAGCAATTACCAGTTACTTTAATGTAACCGTGTACTAAGATGATATCAAATAGCAATGTGTTAACTAAATATGTTATTCATTTATAATTTTGTTGTTTAAAAAATTTTGTTCAACTATTGGACATTCATATCATATTCTAGAAAAATATTGACTTGAAAATCTATAGACTTTTCTCTACCCCTTAATATCGGACAACTTTTGGCCTTTCGGACCTTCATTCTCTCATTGGTAAAATTATGAGGTTGATCTAAAGGGTACCTGAGGATCTTCCCAACATAATTTTTTTGTGTCTTAAAAAGAATTTGAAGCCGGGCTTGGTGGCTCAGCCTGTAATCCCGCGCCTTGGGAGGCTGAAGTGAGTGGATTGCTTGAGCCCGCGGGTTCGATACCCACCTGGGCAACTTGGTGAGACATCATCTCTACATTAAATCAAAAAATTAGCCGGGCGTGGTAACACACGCCTGTTATTCCGGCTACTCGGAAGGCTGAGGCGGAGGGATCACCGGAGCCCAGCAGGTTGAGGCTACAGTGGCCGGGAGCCGCCACTGCACTCCAGTCTGGGCGACAGAGTGAGACTTCAACTAAAAAAAAAAAAAAGAATTTTAAAAACATTAAACCACAAAAGACATCAACATTATTACTCTTTTATCTACAGAAATATTTACAGACAATGTTATAATGGGAACTGGCTTTTCAAAAATACTTAGAATATTTTAGGCCCGGCATATTGTCTCATTCCTGTAATCCCAGCCGAGAGGCTGAGGCAGGAGCATTGCCTGAGCCCAGGGGTTCGAGACCAGCCTGGACAACATAGTGAGTTCTCATGCCCCCACCAAAAATGTTTCTTTTTTACTTGAAAGGCTGAGACAGAAGGATCACCAGAGCCCAGCAGGTCGAGGCTGCTTGGTGGAGTGCACCTGTAGTCCTACCTACTTGGGAGGCTGAAGTGGAAGACTGCAGTGAGCAATGATTGCCCCACTGCACTCCTGAGTGGAAAATAGAGGGAGTTCTTATCTCTAAAAATAATAATAATAAATTTTTTAAAATACTTAGAATATGTTGAATGCCCATCAAGGGATCGGGAAGAAACCTGAAGATGCTTCATCAAAATATTCTCTGGGACAATCAGGAAAAGAATGAAGTTCATCTGTTACATTATCACATTGTATTATATGTACTAAGGGAATAAAACAGAATTAAAATTCAGTGCTTTTTTTTGTTTGACTACCTATTCAGATGATCTTTCTCTCTTTTTTTATTTTAAAGATATGGGATACAAATCAGAATTGAGTGCATAAGTGGTCTAGGTACAGGTGAAGTCTGGGCCTCCCCTTGGTCTTCACTTAGATTAGGATCAGGTACCTTTATTGATTTTACGTTCCCCCCTTTCCTGACAGTGTGCCACTACTGCTAGTTGCTTTCTTGTAGTGTTATGATAGAATTTCAGGGCCCACTTATGAGTGAGAACATGAGGTACTCAGTTCTTTGTTTCTGTAATAGATTACTGAGTATGATAGACTCTAAATCCATCCAAGTTGCTGCGATGTCCTTAATTTTTTTCCTTCTGTATGACTGCATAATATATTTTTTCTTTTTTTTTTAAGTTGGAGTCTCACTCTGCCACCCATGCTGGAGTGCAGTGGCATACTCACTGCCACCTCAGCCTCAACCTGCTGGATTTAGCTGATCCTTTCGCCTCAGCTTTCCAAGTAGCTGGAACTACAGGCATGTGCCACCACACCCGACTGATTTTTTATTTATTTATTGTAGAGATAAGGTCTCACCAAGGTGCCCAGGCTGGTCTTGAACCTGTGAGCTCAGGCAATCCTCTCACCTTGGCCTTCCAAAGTGCTGGAGTTATAGGTGTGAGCCACCATGCTCAGCCTGCTACATAATATTTCATCCTGTATATGTACCACGTTTTTTTAATACAGTTCAGTTTTGGTGGGCAACATGGTTCGTTCCATGTTTTTGCTATGGTGAATAGTGCTGCAATAAACATGAGTGTGCAGGTTTCTTTTTTGTACAGTGATTTGAGCTCCTCTGGGTATATTCTAAAATACAGCTTTTACCAAGTAGATTTGAATTTTTGTTTAGTTTAACTTTTAGTTTTAAATTTTTATTTTTCACATTATTTTATACTTGAGTTACTCTTTTATTTTTAAGTACTATTGTTTGGATTTAGACATTGTCTATGTCTTAATTTCCGTAATTCCATCACCGAAGTATGGTTTGATGGTAGAGGAGTTTTTTGTTTGTTTACATAAAATGCTTTAAAGACTGTAAATGTATGTTTGGTTTTATTTATTCCTCATTCACAATTTCTTAAAAACAAATATATTCAAATTTTATTATACTTATTAAACATTATTCATTTAACCTAATCTAGTAATTTTTGTTTTATTTTCAGAACTGAAAGCAGAAGCTAGTCTAATGGACCAGATGAGTAGTTGTGATAGTTCATCAGATTCCAAAAGTTCATCATCTTCAAGTAGTGAGGATAGTTCTAGTGATTCAGAAGATGAAGAGTACAAATCCTCTCCTTCTGATCCAGGGAATTTTACCTCAGGAAATCCTGCTATGTCTGCCATACAGTACAAGATTACTGATACAGAAGCTGGTCATAATAGATTTCATGACAACAGTGGCCTTCTGATGAATACTTTAAGTAAGTATACATAAACATGAGTAATTAGAAAAGTAAAAATGTACAGTGGTGCCATATTGATTATGATGTAAAATTTGGGTAAAAAGAAAGATTACTATTTTATGTATTTGATTACTTTTTTATTGAATTATATATTCTCTTTAACTCTGTAAAATGATGCCTTCTTAGTTTTTCTCCTATCTCTGTAGATAATCTTCTTTCTCACACCTTTGCAGATTTATAATCTTTTTTACTCAGTCACTAGAGAAGGAGTTTCACAAGACTTATTCTTGGATTTTTTCTCTTTTTTTCTGTGCTTTTTCCTTAGATAATCTCCTCTGTGTTTCTGATATGGTCAATACTTATATGTAGATAATTTGCAAACTTATATCTCTGACTCAGACCTCTAAGCTCTAGACACGTGTTCAACTTTATCTCCTAGTAAGAGTCTTCAAATTTACTTCGTCCAAAACCAAATAGTCTTTGACTCACTGTGTTTCCTCCTAGTGAATAGCAGCATTCATCTAATTATGGAAGGTGAGTTTTCAATGGTTGGGTCAGTCCTTCACCAAGTTCTGTTGATTTTGCCTCCTAAGTGTTTTTCAAACTCATCTGCCTCTCTGCATCTCCACCACTATCACAGTAGTTCAATCTACCATTATTTTTTTGTTTTAGCTAACTCCAGTGACCTGTTTCACCTCTTTATGTAGTGAAGCCCATATTTCCATTTTTGATCCATTATGTACATTGTGGCCATAATGACTTTTTCCACAATTAAAATGTAATTTATCACCTCTTCTGCTTTAAACTTTTCTTTTAAAAAAAATATAGTTTATTTAAAAGTAAATTAGAGAGAGAAAGAGAATATTTACCTCCCCAAGGTAGGGTAGAGGGCCAAAGCCAGGAAACATGGTCTGGCCATAGCTTATAGCACAAAGAGCACCATAGCTTAGCAAGACAATGGTGGTGATGGTCTGGCAATAACCTAAACTTTTCGATAGCTTATAATTTCTTTTAAGTTAGAGGCAAAACACCTGGACGTAACGGTTTTGTTTTTTATTTTCTCACAGCACTTGCCTTCTTTTTGCTACTCTTCTCAAATATTTTCACCCACCTCAGGGCCCATATGCATGCCCATATGCATTCAGGTAGAAACAGTTTCTTCTTTTCATGTAGTTAACTTTTTCTCCTTTAGATTACAGTTAAAAGTTGCTTTCTTAAAGAAGTCTTTCTTCACCTTCCTTCAAAGTCATATCCTCCTTTTTATACACCCTTAGAATATCAGATATATCTTCTTTTTTTTTTTTTTGAGTTGAAGTCTCACTCTGTCACCCAGGCTGGAGTGCAGTAGCACACTGCTCATGGCCACCACAGCCTCAACCTACTGGAATCAGGTGATCCTTCTGCCTCAGGCTTCCAAGTAGGTGGAACTACACTCATGCACTACCACACCTGGCTAATTTTTTGATTTATTGTAGAGATGAGATCTTGCCAAGTTCCCCAGGTTGGACTTGAACCCATGGCAATTCTCTCACCTCAGTCTCCCAAAGTGCTGGAATTATAGGCGTGAGCCACCACACAGGCCTAGTAAATACTTTTTAATAAAGGCAAGCAGGTTGGTAATCCCTGGGGAGGGGGTGGAATTCTCTGTATGTTTAAAACTAATCTCAGCCAAGCATGGTGTCTCACGCCTGTAATTCCAGCACTTAGGTAAGCAGAGTCAAGAGGATTGCCTGAGCCCAGGGATTTGAGAACAACCTAGGTAACTTGGCAAAACCTCATCTCTACAGTAAATAAAAAAATCATTATGGTGGCGCTTGCCTATAGTTCTAGCTATTTGGAAGACTGAGGTGGAAGAATCGCCTGAACCCAGCGGGTCAAGGCTGCAGTGGCTGTGAGCATGCCACTGCCCTCCAGCCTGGGGGACAGAGTGAGACTCCAACTCAAAAAAAAAAAAAAAAACTAATCTTGTCTAGACATGGTGGCTCACACCTGTAATCCCAGCACTTTGGGAGGTGGAGACAAGAAGATTGCCTGAGCCCAGGGGTTCGAGACCAGTATGGGCAACTTGACAAGACCTCATCAGATAGATAGATAGATAGATAGATAGATAGATAGATAGATAGATAGATAGATAGATAGATAGTCAGTCTGGCTTGATGGCACACGCCTGTAATTCCAGCTACTTGGAAGACTGACGCAGAAGGATTGCCTGATCCCAGCAGGCGGAGGCTACAGTAGTCATAAGCATGCCTCTGCACTCCAGGCTGGGCAACAGAGTGAGACTTCAACCCAAATAAATACAAATTTAAAAAATAATGAAAAAGAATATAGGAAATACCACCTAGCTCCAGCCTAATAACAGAACAAAAAAAGAGAGAAATCAAGACTGAGAGGCAGAGAGTTAATAAAACTGTGAGTTATTTTAGGAACCAGGAAAGATCTTTTGCACTCCCAGTTATTCCTGACCTAGGAGGGAATAGTGGAATATCTGATTTCTTGAATGGCCAAGGGAACATGGAGAATACTCAGCTTGGTTGTACTGAATGAGAAGCTGAGGAAAAGTTAGGAAAATTTTCTTGGAAATGACTGAGTTATATAATAAAATGGGACAAGTCAATAAATCAGAGTATCTGGATTATATTCCTGACTTCCTTATCACTTATTACTTATGTAATTAATAACAACTCACTTAACTTTTCTGGAGCTTCAGTTTCCTCATTGAAAGTGGAGATCAGGCCGGCACAGTGGTTCACACCTATAATCCCTACACTTTGGGAGGCCAAGGTGAGAGGATTGCCTCAGCCCATGGGTTCAAGAGTAGCTTGGGCAACTTGACAAGACTTTATCTGTACAAGAAATCAAAAAATTAGCCGGTGTGGTGGCATGTGCCTGTAGTTTCAGCTACTTGGAAGGTTGAGGTGGAAGGGTCACCTGAGCCCAGCAGGTCAAGGCTATGGTGGCCGTGAATGTGCTACTGCACTCCAGCCTGGGTGACAGAGTGAGACTCCAACTCAAAAAAGAAAATAGAGATCAGGCTGGATATGGTAGCTCATGCCTATCATCCCAGCGCTTTGGGAGATGGAGGGGAGAGGACTGCCTGATCCTGCGGGATTGAGATCAGGCTGGGCAACATGGCGAGACCTTGTCTCTACAGCAAATTGTTAAATTAGCTGGAGATGGTGGTGCATGACTATAGCTTCAGTTACTTGGAAGACTGAGGCAGAAGTATCGCCTGAGCCCAGCAGGTCAAGACTGCAGTGGCCATGAGCAGTGTGCCACTACACTCCAGCCTGGGTGACAAAGTGAGACCCCAACTCAAAAAAAAAAGTAGAGATCCTATTACCTTATAGAACTTTGGAGGGGTTCAGGAGATTTTATGTTTTAAAATTTTTTTCTAATCTAGAATAATTTTCTGGTAAAACATGCACAGTGAATGTATGTTTTTAAAAATCCTTCTCTGTGGTGGCTATGAGCGTGCTACTGCACTCAAGCCTGGGCAACAGAGACTCTAACTCAAAAATAAAATTTTAAAAATTTTTAAATGAAAAATATTAGCTGAGTGTGGTGGTGCTTGCCTATAGTTCCAGCCTCTTGGAAGGCTGAGGCAGAAGGATTGCCTGAGCCCAGTAGGTCGAGACTGCGCTGGCTGTGAGCATGGTGCAACAGAGTGAGAGCCTGGGCAACAGAGTGAGAGCCTGGGCAAGAGAATGAGAGTCCAACTCAGAAATTAAAAATAAAAATAAAAATTTTTCTGTGACAAACATATAATAACAATGGACAAAATATAAAAAGGTAAACCCAGAAAAAAGAATAGAAAAAGAATAAAAAAAGAAAAATGGTAAAACCCAGATATTGTCAGCATTTAATATAAGATAAACATCTTTGGGCAGCAGACACTCTTGCTGTTGTCCTGCCCATTGTGCCCTCACAACATATCTTTTCTGTAGTAAGTCTACCTTTTTAAACTCTTAACTATATTGGTAAATACTTTCACCCCTTGCGACTCTGGCCATACCATACCCAACCTGCCAAACATGGCACTGAGCACATGTCTTGGGACTAATTATGTTTGTGACTTTGGTTTTTCTTTTTTTTTCCCCCCAAGATATGTAAAAATTAAACATTTGGGGGGATAAAAAAGATAAACATCTCTGTAGACTGGAATATGAACACAAAACAGTGGGATTAGTAGAACTGAAACCACTAGCTCCGAGTTAAAAAAAAAGTGATAGTGGTAAGGAGCTTGGTACTTTCAGGGAAAGGTAAAAGTACTTGATATGCTGGGCACCATGGCTCATGCCTGTAATCTCGGCAATTTGGGAGACTGAGGTTAGAGGATTGCCTGAGCTCAGGAGTTCGAGACCAGCCTGAGCAACATGGTGAGACCTTGTCTCTACAATTAAAAAAAAAAAATTTTTTTTTTGCTGGGTGGTGGTGCATGCCTGTGGTTCCAGCTATGTGGAAGGCTGAGGCGGAAGGATCACCTGAGCCCAGCAGGTTGAGGCTACGGTGGCTATGAGTGTGCCACTGCACTCCAGCCTGGGTGGCAGGGTGAGACTCCAACTCAAAAAAGAAAAAAAAGTATAGTTTAATACAAAGACATTTAAAGAAGTAATACTGAAAATGTACAAAGAGATCAATGAAGACATAACTTTAAAAATAATTTTAAAATGGCCAGGCGTGATGGCTCACGTCTATAATCCCAGCCCTTTGGGAGGCTGAGGTGAGAGGATTGCCACAGGCTCAAGGCCAGCTTGGGCAACTTGGTGAGACCTCATCTCTACAATGAATCAAAAAGTTAGACGGGCATGGTGGCACTTGCCTGTAGTTCCAGCTACCTGGAAGGCTAAGGCAGAAGGATCACCTGAGCCTAGCAGGTTGAGGCTGTGGTGGTCATGAGCATGCCACTGGAGGTAACAGAGTGAAACTCCAACTCAAAAAAATAAGTAAATAAAATAATTAAAAAACAAAACCAAGAAGGATTAAGCAAAATCTAATAGATCATAAAAAGAATAAATTAGTCTGGTTATTGAAATTTTTAAAAAACCAATGATTAAAAACTGCAGACTTGGCCGGGTGTGGTGGCTCACACCTATAATCCCAGCACTTTGGGAGGTTGAGGTGAGAGGGTTGCCTGAGCCCATGGGATTGAGACCAACCTGGGCAATTTGGTGAGACCTCCTCTCTACAATAAATCAAAAAATTAGCTAGGCGTGGTGGTGTGTGCCTCTAATTCCAGCTACTTGGAAGGCTGAGGCAGAAGGATTGCCTGAGTCCAGCAGGCCAAGGCTGTGATGGGTGACTGTGAGCTTGCCACTGCACTCCAGCCTGGGTGACAGTGTAAGACTCCAACTCAAAAAAATAAAACAAACAAACAAACTTCTGATTGAGCACAGTTGAAGGATGAATTAATGAAATGGGAGATAATAGTGAGAAATTATCACAGAACACAATACAAGAGGGACAGAAAAATAAAATAAGAGACCAGTTCAGAGATAAAGAAAATTGAGAGGGTAAACATTGTGGAGTGCAGTGCACACACTCATGGCCAGGAATTCTAGGAAAGAATGGAGGAGGTAGTATGAAAACTCAGTCCTGATCATTTTCCAGAATTGAAGAAAGCCATGAATCTTTACTTCAACTAATAAGCAGGATAAATAAAAATAAATCTAGACCTCAACATACAGTAGTGAAACTACAGAGCATCAAGGATGCAATGACAACCTTAAATACTACAGAGAAGAAGACTAGGTACCTACAAAAGAAGAACAGACTACAGACACTCCTTTGCTAAATGGGTAAATCAGAACCCAGAGGGGGAAATAACTTTATTATTTGAGTCTGTCAGCCAGACTGGAGTGCAGTCCGCACACTCACGGCCACCACACCCTCAACCTGCTGGGCTCAGGTAATCCTTCCACCTTAGCCTTCCAAGTAGCTGGAACTACAGGCATGTGTCACCATACCTGACTAATTTTTTTATTTATTGTAGAGATGAGATGTCACCAAATTGCCCAAGCTGGTCTCGAACCCATGGGCTGAGGCAATCCTCTCACCTCGGCCTCCCAAAGTACTGGGATTATAGGCATGAGCCACCGTACCTGACCTAGAAATATCTTTAAAGTATAGAAGGAAAATGATTCTAGCTAGAATTTAATGACCAGCCATAGTGTTATTCAAGAGTAAAATAATTTTCAGGCACACAAAAACAAAGTTTACTCTGAGAACTTAGTAAATGTACTATTAATGGATATACTTCAGCAGAATGAAAAATGAAAACTAAAGGAACATGTGGGATACCAGAAACAGTAGTGAACAAAGAAATAGATGAAATGTCAGGAAATTTGATTACGCTTTGACTATTAAGATGCAAGGGGGAACCCCCTCAAAAAAGGAATTGTTTTTTTGGAGGGCAGGCCCATTGTGGTACAAACTTCCCCCACTAGGTAAGTGTTCTAGGAAACCATTGGTATCAGTGTACCAGCTAGCATTGTTGTGAGAAACTGCATTCGGCTTCAGTGAATTTTTGTTTTTGGAGATTCTTTCAATGTATTTACCCTTTTCATGATGGGTGATTCATAAGTGCACCTGCCCACACTGCACTGAATATTCAGCAGTTTTTAACCCAAAACGGCATGGCCCCTGTGCCCCACTCTCCCTGTTCACCCCCGATCTCTCCACAAGTAACTTTTTGTTTTGTTTTTTCTCCAAATGAAAGAAGTCCTCAAAGGGAAACATTTTTGCCCATGTGGAAGAGGTGAAACAAAACATAACAAAAGTACTAACAGGTACCAAAATTGACAAGTTCAAAACCTGTACTGAGCAGCGGAAAAAGCATCTCAGTAGGTGTATTGTATCAAATGGAGAATACTTTGAAGGTGATCGAAATTTAAACATGTAAGAATACTCCAGGCAAGGTGGCTCTTGCCTGTAATCCCAGCATTTTGGGAGACAGAGGTGAGAGTATTGCCTGAGTTCAGGGGTTTGAGACCAGCCTGGGCAACTTGGCAAGACCTAGTCTCTACAGTAAATCAAAAAAATTAGCTGGGCGTGCTTGTGCATGCTTGTAGTTCCAGCTACTTGGAAGGCTGAGGCAGAAGGATCGCCTGAGCCCAACAGGTCAAGACTGCGATGGTCATGAGTATGCCACTGCACTCCAGCCTGGGCGACAGAGTGAGACAACTCAAAAAAGAAAAAAAAAGAATAAAAACACAATTTGTTTATAAATTCTGTTTTTTGGGGTCATCCATCATAACATGTCTGTTTTGGAAATTTTTAAAAAGTTAAAGCTAAGGCTCTAAGTAGTTACTGAGATAGTATTCAGTGGGCAGTTTAAGTGCACTAAGATCCATATCATGTATAGGAGGAGGATGGAAACACTGAATATTTTTGGATTTGTTAGATAACTCTTCAATTAATAAAAGGAAATTGGAAGAAATTTAATTATATATAATTATAATTTATATATTTAATTATATATCCTTACATGTTAAAAGTACCATTTAATGAATAAAAAATTTCAAAGCACACATCAAATAATTCACTTGTTAAATGGAAACTACAGCCAGGTGTGGTGGCTCAAGCCTGTAATCCCAGTACTTTGGGAGGCCGAGGCAAGAGGATTGCTTGAGCTCAGGGCTTCAAGACAACCTGGGCATCTTGGTGAGACCTCATCTCTACAATAAATCAAAAAAATAAGCCGGGCGTGGTAGCACATGCCTGTAGTTTCATCTACTTGGAAGGTTGAGGCAGAAGGATCGTCTGAGCACAGCAGGTCAAGGCTGTGGTGGCCGTGAGTGTGCCACTGCACTCCAGACTGGGCAACTGAGTGAGACTCTGAGTCAAAAGAAAAAAAAAAACAAAACAGAAACTACAATGAAATTATAAAAATTCATAACTGAACAATACTAAAAGTAATACATCACAGCAATTTTTTGGATGCAACCAAAATGATACTTTTTTTTTTGAGTTGTAGTTTCACTCTGTCGTCAAGGCTGGAGTGCAGTGGCTTGCTGCTTACTGCCACCGCAGCCTTGACCTGCTGTGAACAATAATTGTAATTGTTGTCTAATGTTATTTAGACATTTGTGTGTCTTCTTTTGAAAAATATCTATTCAGCTCTTTCGCCAATTTTTTTTTTTTAAGTTGAAGTCTTACTCTTGTTGCCCAGGCTGGAGTGCAGTGGCACGCTCACGGCCACCACAGCCTCTATCTGCTGGGTTTAGGCGATCCTTCCACCTCAGCCTTCCAAGTAGCTGGAACCACAGATGCACGCCACCACACTTGGCTAGTTTTTCCTGTGATTTATTTTAGCGATGAGGTCTCACCAAGTTGCCCAGGCTGATCTGAAACCCCTGGGCTCAAGGCAGTCCTCTAACCTCAGCCTCCATAAGTGCTGGGATTACAGGCTGAGCCACCACACCCGGCCTGTTTGCCCATTTTTTAATTGAATTGTTATTTTTGGCTATTTTGTTGTTTGAGTACCTTATATACTCTGATTATTCCCTTGTTGGATATAAAGTTTGCAAACACTTTCTCCCATTCTATGGATTGTCTCTTCACTCTGTTGATTGTTTCCCTTGCTGAACAGAAGCTTTTCAGTTTAATATAATCTCATTTGTCTGTTTTTGCTTTTGTTGTTTGTGCTTTTGAACTCTTACACTAAAGATCTTTGGCTAGACCAATGTTCTGGAGTGTTTCCTCAATATATTGTTCTAGTCGTATAATTTCAGGTCTTAGAATTAAGTCTTTAATCTATTTGATTTGATTTTTGTGTATGGTGAGATAGAAATCTAAGTTTCATTCTTCTGCTTATAGTTATCCAGTTTCCCAGCTCCATTTATTGAAGAGACTGTCCTTTCTCCCCACTGTATGATTCTTTCATCAGTGTTTTATAATTTTCTTGTAGAGATCTTTCACCTCCTTGGTTAAATGCTTTTCTTTTCTCCTTTCCTTTCTTCCTCCTCCTCTTCCTCTTCTACCTTCTCCTCCTCCTCTCTTTTCTTCCTTCTCCTCCTCCTCTCTTTTCTTTTCCTTTCCAATCTTTTCTTTCTACAGGTGCTCACTCTATCACTCAGGCTGGAGTGCAGTAGTGTGATCATAGCTCACTGCAGCCTCAATCTCCTAGACTCAAGTGATCCTTCCACCTCAGCCTCCAGAGTAACTGGGAGTACAGCTGCATGCCACCATGCTTGACCGATTATTTTATTTTTTTGTAGAGGTGGGGGTCACTTTGTTGCCTTGGCTAGTCTTGAACTCCTGCCCTCAAGAAATCCTCCCACCTAGCCTTCTCAAGTACTGGGATTACAGGCTCAAACCACTACACCTGGCAAAGGAATTGCTTTCTTGATTTCTTTTTCCACTAGTTTTTTGTTGACGTGTAGAAATGCTGATTCGCATGTTGATTTTTATATTTAGCAACTTTACTAAATTAGTTTCTCAGTGCTAAGAGTTTTTTGGTGAAGCTTTTAGAGTTTTTTTTATATATAAGATCATATCATCTACAAACAGGGACAGTTTAACTTTCTCTTTATCAATTTGGATGTTATTTTGTTTTTTTCTCTTGTTTAATTGCTCTGGCTAGGACTTCCAGGACTGTGTTGAATGAGAGTGATGAGAATGGGCATCTTTATATTGTTCCAGTTCTTAGAGGAAAAGTTTTCAGCTTTTCTCCATTCAGTCTAATATTAGCTGTGGGTGTGTCATATATGGCCTTTGTGTTGAAATACATTTCTTCTTTACCTAGATTATTAAGGGGTTTTAACTTGAAGGAATGTTGAATTTTATCGATTGCTTTTTTTGTGTCTTTTGAGATGATTGTGTAGTTTTTGTTCTTCATTCTTTGATGTGATTTTTCACATCTGTTGATTTGGGTATGTTGAACAATTCTTTTTTTCACCTTTAAATTTTTTATTTTAAAATTGTGGGGTACAATTCAGGATTAGGTATACAAATATTCATTGTGCAGGTACCCTTGTTGCTGAGGTGTGCCCCCCCTTCCCCAAGCAGTTTCCCACTACTACCAATCCCACCTCGCCACCCCCCGAGCAAATCTTGAATCCCACTGGATTATGGTGAATGCTTTTTTAAAATATGCTGTTGGATTTAGTTTGCTTGTATTTTGTTAAGGATTTTTGCATCTATTTTCATCAGAGATACTGGCCTATAGTTTTATTTTTCTGTTGTGTCTTTTTCTGGTTTCAGTGTTAGGGTAATGCTGGCCTTATAGAATGAGTTAGGAAGAATTACCTCCTCTTCAATTTCCTGGAATAGTTGGAGTAAAATTGATATTTTTTCTTAAATGTTTGGTGAAATTCAGCAGTTAAGCCAGCAGGTACTGGGCTTTTTTTTAATGGGAGATTTTTAATTACTGATTCAGTCTTATTACTTGTACTTGGTCTGTTCAGATTTCAATCATGGTAGGTTGTATGTATCCAAGAATTTATCCATTTTCATTAGGTTTTCTAATTTTTTTTTTTAATTATGAAAATTTTACAAAAATTTTATTCTGGTAAATTTAGCATAAAAATTGATGGTTTTCTGAAAAAATGTAGCTCACTGAGTCTGAGTCAAAGAGAACTAGAAAGCCTGGATAAACAAATAACAATATAATAATTTAGACCAATTAATGTTTCTTCTTTCTGTACTCTATCTCCTTATCCCCAAGATTCTGGAAAACTGAAGATAGTTTTACACTGAATTTTTTTTTTTTTTTTGAATAGGAATCACGCACAATGAATTTTTTTTTTTTTTTTTTGAAGTATCACGCAGACTGGAGTACAGTGGCATGGCTCGTGGCCACCTCAGCGTCAACCTGCACCACCATGCCCAACTAATTTTTTTTTTTCTTTTTTTGAGTCGTAGTCTCTCTCTGTCAACCAGGCTGGAGTGCAGTGGTACACTCACAGCCACCACAGCCTCGACCTGCTGGGCTCAGGCAATCCTTCTGCCTTCCAAGTAGCTGGAACTACAGGCGTCCGCTACCATACCTGGCTAATTTTTTTATTTTTTGTAGAGAAGAAGTCTCACCAAGTTGCCCAGGATAGTCTCAAACCCCTGAACTCGGGCAATCCTCTGTCGTCCACCTCCCAAAGTGCTAGAATTACAGGTGTGAGCCACCACACCCTGCTTACTCTAAATTTTAACAAATTTTAAGGAACAAGTAATTTTTTTTTTTTTTTTGAGTTGGAGACTCACTCTGTGGCCCAGGCTGGAGTGCAGTGGCATGCTCACAGCCACCACAACCTCAATCTGCTGGGCTCAAGCGATCCTTCTGCCTCAGCCTTCCAAGTAGCTGGAACTACAGACATGTGCCTCACGCCCAGCTAATTTTTTGATTTATTGTAGAGATGAGGTCTCACCAAGTGGCCCAATCTGGTCTCTAACCCATAGGATCAGGCAGTTCTCTCACTTTGGCCTCCCAAAGTGCTAGGATTATAGGTGTGAGCCACTGGGCCTGGCCAGGAACAAGTAATTCTTCTAAAAATGTTTTAGAGAATAGAAAAGTAGGGAAAACTACTTAATTCTTTTATAATCCCAAGATAACCTCAATATTAAAACTAAACAGACGGCTGGGTATAGTGACTCACACCTGTAATCCTAGTACTTTGGGAGGCCAAGGTGAGAGGATTACCTGAACCCAGGAGTTCAAGACCAGCATAGGCAACATAATGAGTCGTCTCTCCAAAACAATAAAAAACTTAACCTGGCATAGCAGTGCACACTTTTAATCCAGCTACTCAGGAAGCTGAGGCAGAAGGATTGCCTGAGCCTGGGAGGTCAAGCCATGGTTGTACCGCTACACTCCAGCTTGAGTAAGACTACAACTCAAAAAAAAAAGTCAAACAGGAACAAGAGAAAAAGTCTTGAAGACCAATTTCACTTAAGAATATGGATGCAGGCAGCAAACGAGATAATCAACAGAGTGAGCAGAAACCTACAGAACGGGAGAAAATAATTGCAAATTATGCCTCAAACCAAAGGCTAATAGAATCTACAAGGAACTCAAACAACTCACCATGAAAAAAATAAACAGCCCCATCAAAAAGTGGGCAAGGACATGAACAGACAGATACTTCTCAAAGAAAACACACAAGCTGGGTACAGTGGCTCCCGCCTGTATTCCCAGCACTTTGGGAAATGGAGGCGAGAGGATTGCCTGAGCCCACAGGTTTGAGACCAGCCTGGACAACATGGCGAGACCTCATCTCTACAATAAATCAAAAAATTAGCTGGGCATGGCACATGCCTGTCGTTCCAGCTACTTGGAAGGCTAAGGCAGAAGGATCACCAGAGCCCAGCAGGTTGAGGCTGCGGTGGCCGTGAGCCTGCCACTGCACTCCAATCTGACCGTCAGAGTGAGACTCTAACTCAAAAAAAAAATAAAAAAGACACACAAGTGGCCAACAAACATGAAAAAATGCTCAACATCACTACTCATCAGATAAATGCAAATTAAAACCACAATGAGATATCACCTTACACAAGTCAGAATGGCTATTATTAAAAAGTGATAGAACAACCAGGCACAGTGGTTCATACCTGTAATCCCAGCACTTTGGGAGGCCGAGGTGAGAGGATAGCCTGAGCCCACGGGTTTGAGACCAGCCTGGGCAACTTGGCGAGATCTCATCTCTATAATAAATAAAAAAAAATTAGCTGGGTGTGGTGGCACATGCCTGTGGTCACAGCTACTTGGAAGACTGAGGCAGAAGGATCACCTGAGCCCAGCAGGTCGAGGCTGCGGTGGCTATGAGCATGCCACTGCCCTCCAGCCTGGGCGACAGAGTGAGACCTTGACTCAAAAAAAAGTGATAGAACAACAGATGTCGGCGTGGTTGCAGAGAAAAGGAATTGCTCATTCACTGTTGGTGGGGCTGTAAATTAGTTCACCCTCTATGGAAAACAGCATAGAGATTTAACAAAGAACTAAAAATTGGAATTATAATTTGACCCAGCAATCTTACTACTGGGGATCTACCCAAAGAAAAATGAATCATTATGTTAAAAAAGATGCCTGTACTTATATGTTCATTACAGCACTATTCACAGTAGCAAAATCATGGAACCAACCAAGTTCTCACCAATGATTGGCATATATACACCACAGAATACTATGCAACCATACAGAAGAATGAAATGCTCCTTTGCGACAACACGGATAGAGCTGGAGATCATCATTTTAAGTGAACTAACTCAGAAACAGAAAACCAAACACCATATGGCCACAAAGATGGAAATAATAAACCCAGGGGGCACCAATAAGGGGAGTGGCAGGGAGAGGCATTAACATTTGGAAATTGGCCGGGCTTGGTGGCTCAGCCTGTAGTCTCAGCACTTTGGGAGAATGAGGCAAGTGGATTGTATGAGCCCGCAGATTTGAGCAACCTGGTGAGACCTCATCTCTACCATAAAAATTTAGAAAAGATTTGGAAATTACCAGTTGGGTACAATGTTCACTATCTGAGGAGTGGGCCACCTGAGACCCAGTCCCCACTATTACACAATATGTCCACTAGGAACCTGCAGTCATCAGGACAATCAACTCCTCGTGCAAATTTATATCACATCTCCTTGGTGGCAGGAGTACTGTCATTGAGAACCACTGGTTTAATTTCTGAATACATTTGCATGGGTAAACTTCTTTTTTCCAGAGCATAATGACTGTTTTGATTGAAAACACATTTTCTTTACTAGTCACCTATATTCAAAGGCTAATCCTATATCTTCAAAATGTGATGGAACATTTTAACTAGCAGCATAGCAATGCCACTGTGCATATAACCTTAATAGCATAAAATCTATAAAGGCAAATGGAACTCAGCGGACATTTGAGTTTGTTACTTGAACAACTTATGGGCATCATATCAAGTTGAACATTCTTATTCCTTTATTTGTTTTTTTGTTTTAGTTGGAGTCTCACTCTGTTACCCAGGCTGGTGGGCAGTGGCATGCTCCTGGACACCACAGCCTGCTGGGCTCAGACAATCCTTCCACCTCAGCCTTCCAAATAGCTGGAACTACAGGCACACGCCACCATGCTCGACTAATTTTTTGATTTATTGTAGAGATGAGATCTCGCCAAGTTGTCCAGGCTGGTCTTGAACCCATGGGCTGAGACAGTCCTCTTACCTCAGCCTTCCAAAGTGCTGGGATTATAGGTGTGAGCCACCATGCCCAGCCTTTTTTTTTTTTTTTTCTTTTTTTGAGTCCTGTCACCCAGACTGGAGTGCAGTGGCACACTCACAGCCACTGCAGCCTTGACTTGCTGGGTCAGGCGATCCTTCCACCTCAGCCTTCCAAGTAGCTAGAGCTACAGGCACATGCCACCATGCCAGCTAATTTTTTGATGTGATGTAGAGATGAGGTCTCCCCAAGTTTCCCAGGTTGGTCTTGAACCCATGGGCTCAGGCAATTCTCTCACCTCGGCCTCCCAAAGTGCTGGGATTTCAGACATGAGCCACTGCGCTCGACTGAACTTGTGATTTTTCTACCACAACCTTGTTCCTCTGGTGTTTCTCGTCTCCGTAAATGATACCACCATTTTTCTAGTTGTTCAGACCAGAAAATTTGCGGTCATCCTTCACTTCTGTTTCTCTTAGACCCTAAGTCCAGTGTTTTAAATAGTCCTATAAACTCTATCTTTATATTATGAATCTGACACTTAGCACTATCTCCGCTGGACCACTTAAGTAAAGCCAACATTATTTCTTACTTGAAAGACCGTAGACTTATAACTGCTCTCCCTGCTTCTCTGTTTCTTCCACACCATTAGAGTGTATTCACTGATATATAACTGGGTTCAAGTTAGTTGTCTGCTTAAAATTTTCCCATGAATTTGTATTACATTTCAAACAAGTTTTTACTATGGCCTTCTGGATATCTTTCTCACCTCATTTACTGACATCTTCCTTATTCATCCCACTTTAGCCACTGTAGCCTTCTTGCAAGTCAGAGAACACAAGCATGTTCCTGCCTTGGGTCATTTGTACTTGCTGTTGCTTTAGCCTGAACTCTTCTTCCCCACCTACTGCCCCCCCGCTTTTTTTTAACGACTTCCTTTCTGTATTTGGGTCTCTGTTCAAATGTCACCCCTCACGAAGTCCTCCCTAACTACCCCATCTAAAATAGCACCTCCCGCCACTATTTCCATACCCATCTTCATTTTTGCATAGCAATTATCCCTACTTGGCAATATGTTATATGTTTGTTTATTGTCTATCTCCCCCACTGAAATATAAGCTCCATGATTAAGTACATAGAGAGAAGAATTACAAAAGGAATCAATGACATTAGAATTATTCTTGACATATATTACTTAATGATTTTGACTGCATTTTAAGTAAAAAATTATGACTTTTTTTTTATGCTTCAAGGTGATAGTCTGACCTTCTAAACCGTACTTTCTCTCATTCCCTAATGTAATTAAATGAGTGGTGTGAAAAAAGGGGCAGTGTTGGTAGTAAAAGAAGACATAGCTAGATACCTGGTAGTACTAACACTATGCTGAAGTTTGATGGTATTTTTTTTTTCTTTACTGGCAGTATTAATTATATGAGTACTAATTATGTGAGTAAATTATAGAATATGCAATCTGATTATTAGTTACAAAATGCTAGCTAAACAATCACATTTGGGGTTATATTTTGTATAAAATTTATGTTATGTAAAAATTAAGATTAAATATATAATCATTACAATGTTGTTATTTCTTTTTTATTTTAGGAGATGATTTGCAGCTGAGTGAATCAGGAAGCGACAGTGATGACTGAAGAAATGTTTAGCTATAAAAATTTACATGCATGTGATAATTTATTTTGTATTAAGAATAAAAATTCTGAAGATAGGAAAATGTGTCTTAACTTTTGATGATATAATAAACAAAATCTGATTCAGAATTTTCAGTTTATGTTATATTTTTAGCATTTTATTGAGGCATTTTTATGTGTTATCTTCATTTAATCTTAACAAAAAAGGCTGGGCACAGTGGCTCATACCTATAATCCTAGCACTTTGGGAGGCTGAGGTGAGAGGTTTGCCTGAGCCCCACGGGTTCAAGACCAGCCTGGGCAACTTGGTGAGACCTCATCTCTACAATAAATCAAGAAAAATTAGCTGGGCATGATGGCACATGCCTGTAGTTCCAGCTACTTGGACGACTGAGGCGGAAGAATCGCCTGAGCCCAGCAGGTCGAGGCTGTGGTGGCCGTGAGCATGCCACTGCACTCCAACCTGGGTGACAGAGACTCCCACTTTAAAAAAAAAAAAACTGGTTAGCTTAATTGTAACAAAAAAAACTTTTTTTTTTTTTTTTTTTGAGGCAGGGTCTTGCTTCATCACCCAGCCTGGAGTACTGTAGTGCAATCATAGCTTACTACTGCAACCCCAAAGTCCTGGTCTCAAGTGATCTTTCTGCATTAGCCTGTCAAGTAGCTGGGGCTACAGGCATGCACCACCACACCTGGATTTTTTTTTATTTTTATTTTTGTAGAGAGGAGGCCTCACTATGTTGCCCAGGCTGGTCTCAAACCCCTGGACTCAAGCAATCCTCTCACCTTGGACTCCCAAAGTGCTGGGATTGCAAGTGTGAGCCACCATGCCTGGCCTTAATCTTAAGAAAATTTTGGTGAAGTTTGATAGATGAGAAGCCAGACTCAGAGTTTAGGTAACTTGTCCCATGTATTGTTAGTTAACGAGTGGCAGATCAGATGTTCTAGAATCTAAGTGTAGTACAATTCTACCACAATGCTGTCTCCAGTTGTGAAATGTCAAAATTATTGATTTATAATAAATGTCCATCATTTTAATTTATATCTCTGAGCCTTTTCTATATATTTCTTATGGCTGAAAATATTTTCTTGATAAAATTAAGCTATAGGCCATTCGCTTTACTAGACTCTGGTGTGATCATGTGCTCTTTGAGCTATGGCCACTGCCATGTTCCCTAAGCTTTGGCCCCCTCTCCTACCTTGGGAAGGTGTATCTCTCTCTCTCTCTCTCTCTCTCTCTCTCTCTCTCTCTCTCTCTCTCTCTCTCTCTCTGTATCTCTCATTTGCTTTCTAAATAAACTATATTTTCCAATCAAAAAAAAATAAGCTATAATTTAGAATAAAGGTGAAGTTAAATATTTTAATGAAACTGCTGTTATCTCTTGCAATATTTTTCATCAATTTTGAGTGAAAAATAAACAGATAAGTGCTAAGGAGATAAGTAATATATATGATATGTAGTTTAATTTGAGCGAAATGATAAATATTAGATTATAGTAGAAAGTCACTGACTAGCAGTTTTTTTTTTCTTACAAAGATGTGGAGTACAATTCAGGGTTAAATATGCAAACATTATGCAGGTACCCTTGTTGATGTTTTGTTTTTTTTTTTTTGAGTTGGGGTCTCACTCTGTTGCCCAGCCTGGAGTGCAGTAGCATGCTCACGGCCACTGCAGGCTTGACTTGCTGGTCTCAGACCATCTTTCCACCTCAGCCTTCCAAGTATCTGGGACTGCAGGCGCACACCACCACACCTGGCTAATTTTTTTTGTAGAGATGAGGTCTCCGCAAGTTGCCCAGACTGGTCTCGAACCCCTGGACTCAGGCAGTCCTCTTGCCTCGGCCTCCCAAAATGCTGAGATTATAGGTGTGAGCCACCGCACCTGACCTACAAAAGGATTTTTAAAAAATAAACTTTATATTTTAAAGCAGTTTTAGGTTCACAGAAAAATTGACCATAAAGTACAGAGAGTTCCTATTTCTTCTGACTCCACTGTCAATATCCATCATTGTAGTAACATTCAGAATAGTTTGTCCTAAAAAGTCTCCATGCTCTGCCTATTCATCCCTTCCTCCCCTCTGGCCCCCAGCAACCACTAATCTTGTTACTGCTGCCATAATTTTGCCTTTTCCAGACCATGATAAAGTTGGAATCAAACAATATATAACCTTTTCATATTAGTTTCTTTCACTTAATAATACTTAAGTTTTCTCCATATTTTCTATGACTTGGTAACTCATTTCTTTTTAAGATGTAATAATATTCTATTGTCTTGATGTACCATTTTTTAAAATTCACCCGACTACTGAAGAACATCTTGGTTACTTCCAGGTTTTGCCAATTATAAATATTTTTTAATAAAACTTCACCTCTTACCACTGGAATTTCTGTAGTTAATGTGTCTTTTAAGAATCCATAAATTTTTATTAATCTCTCTTGCTTTTATTTTTTCTCTGTAGCCTACCTTTAGTTAATCTATCTTGATTTTACTTCATTTTTATTTTTATTTTGAGTTGGGGGTCTCACTGTTACCCAGACTGGAGTGCAGTGGATCATGGCTCACTGCACCCTTGGCCTCCTGGGCTCTGGCAATCCTTACTCCTCAGCCTTCTGAGTAGCAGGAACTATAGGTGCATGCCACCACGCAAGGCTAATTTTTTTTTTTTGAGTTGGAGTCTCACTCTGTCGCCCAGGCTGGAGTGCAATGGCACGCTCAGGGCCACTGCAGTCTCGACCTGCTGGGCTTAGGTGATCCTTCTGCCTCAGCCTTCCAAGTAGCTGGAACTACAGGCATGCGCCACCAAATTCAGCTCATTTTTCTTGTTTTATTGTAGAGATGAGGTCTTACCAAGTTGCTCAGGCTGGTCTCAAACCCATGGGCTCAGGCAATCTCACCTCCCAAAGTACTGGGATTATAAGTATGAGCCACCGCACCTGGCCCCAGGCTAACTTTTAATTTTTTGCAGAGGCGAGGTCTCACTCTGTTGCCCAGGCTAGTCTCCAAATGCAGGGCTCAAGCAATCCTTCTGCCTCGGCCTTCCAAAGTGCTGGAATTACAGGCATGAGCCACAGTGCCTGATCCTATTTCTGTTTTGTTTATCAATACTAAGAACTACAACTGTGTTATTTTTTACTTAACTATAGCAAGTTCATAATTCAAAGTAACTAGTAAAATATGTTTAATAAAGTAATACAAATCATAATGGTTTTTACTGAAAGTTGCTAATATTGAGAGTGATTTTTTTCTTCTCTCCCTTTTTTTTTTTTTGGAGTCAGTCTCACTCTCACTCAGGCTGGAGTGCAGTGCCACGCTCACAGTCACCACAACTTCCACCTGCTGGGCTCAGGTGATCCTGCCTCAGCCTTCTAAGTAGCTGGTGCTACAAGCTTGAACCACCCACCACATCCTAATTTTTTGATTTATTGTAGAGATGAGGTCTTGCCAAGTTGTCCAGGCTGGTCTCAAACCCATGGGCTCAGGCAATCCTCTCACCTCGGCATCTCAAAGTGCTAAGATCACAGGCATGAGCCACTGCACCCGACTTTTTTTAAGTCAGGAGTTTTACCTCACTATCACCCAGGCTGAAGTGCAGTGTCATACCAGTAGCTCACTGCAGCCTCGACTTTCTAAGGTCAAGCAATCCTTCTGCCTCAGGCTCCAGAGGAGCTGGGACTACAGGTGTGCGCACCACCACACCCAACGAATTTTTTTTTTTTAATTTTCTGTAGAGACAAGGTCTTGGTATGCTGCCCAGGCTGGTCTCAAACTCCTGGACTCAAGCAATCCTCCCACCTCATCTCCAAAGTGCTGAGAATATAGGCATGAGTTGTTGTGCCTGGTCCTGAGATTTCTTAAATTTTCTTTCTTTTTTTTTGAGTCAGAGTCTCACTGTCACTCAGGCTGGAGTGCAGTAGCACTCTCACAACAATCATGTCTTATGGCAGCCTTGTCCTGCTGGCCTCAAGTGATCCTGCCACCTCAGCATCCCAAGTAGCTGTGACTACAGGTGCCTGCCACAACACCTGGCGAATTTTTTAAGGGGTTTTTTGGGTTTGTTTGTTTTTTCCGGGGAGGGATATCACTATGTTGGCCAGACTAGTCTCCAACTAAAGTTCAAGGAATCCTCCTGTGTTGGCCTTCCAAAGTCCTAGAATTACAGACATAAGCCACCACACCTTTTATTTATTTGTTTGTTTGTTTATTTTGAGTTGGAGTCTCACTCTGTTGCTGTGGTGGCTCAAATCTGTAATCCCAGCACTTTGGGAGGCCGAGGCAAAAGGATTGCATGAGCCCAGGGGTTCGAGACCAGCTTGGGCAATTTGTTGAGACCTTGCCTCTGACCATATTTAATTTTATCATTTTTAGAGCTTCAGTCTCCTTTCTATGTACATATAACTTTAAAACTTTATCATATGTCCCAGTAAATTTTATCTGAGTTGGGCATGGTGGCTCTTGTCTGTAATCCTAGCAACTTGGGAGCCTGAGGCAGGATTGTTTGAGGCCAGGAGTTCAGGTCTAGCCTGGGCAACATAGCAAGACTCCCATCTCTAAAAAAAAATCTTTGTTGAGTCAGAGTCTCACTCTGTCTCCCAAGCTAAAGTACAGTGGCACAATCTCGGCTAAGCCTTGACCTTCTGGGCTCAGATGATCCAATTCAGCCTCCTGAGTAGTTGGGACTACAGGTGTGTACCACCACACACAGCTAATTTTTTGTAGAGAGTTCTCACTATGTTGCTTAGGCTGGTCTCAAACTCCTAGGCTCAAGCAATCCTCCTCCTACCTTGGCCTTCCAAAGTGCTTGGATTACAGGCGTGAGCCACCATGTCTGGCTTCTAAATTTTTTTTTTTAAATTAGCCAGGCATGTTGGCATATATCAGTAGTCCTAGCTGCTTTGGAGGCTGAGGCAGGAGGACTGCATGAGCCCAGGAGTTTGAGGCTTCAGTGAGCTATAATTGTGCTATTGCACTCTAGCCTGGGTGAGAGTATAAAACCTTAACTCTAAAAAATAAAATTAATATTACCCAATGTTACAATCACTAAGTGCATAAATATTCTGTCACCGATACTTCAATTCTTTCACTTTTATTGTATTGTCTCTTTGTTTGTTTGTTTGTTTGTTTCAGTCAGTCTTACTCTGTTGCCCAGGCTGGAGTACAGTGGCATGCTCATTACCACTGCAGCCTCGACCTGTTGGACTCAGGTGATCCTTCCCCCTCAGCCTTCCAAGTAGCTGGAACTACAAGTGTGCACCACCACACCCTACTAGTTTTTTGATTTATTGTAGAGACGAGGTCTCACCAAGTTGCCCAGGCTGGTCTTGAGCCCCTGAGCTCAGGCAATCCTCTCCCCTTGGCCTCCCAAAGTGCTGGAATTACAGGAGTGAGCCACTGTGCCAGGCTATTGTACTGTCTTTTATGTTCATTTCTACCTGGGAGGTGCTTTTTTTTTTTTTTTCTTTTTGAATCAGAGTGTCACTCTGTCACCCAGGCTGAAGTGCTATAGCAGGATCACAACTCACTACAACCTCAACCTCCTGGTGATCCTTTTGCCTCAGCCTCCCGAGTAACTGGGGTGGCAGGTGTATGCCACCATGCCTGGCTAATTTTTTGTTATTTTGTAGAGATGAGGTCTTGCCATGTTGTGTAGGCTGGCTTCAAAACTCTGGGCTCAAGCAATCCTCCCGACTCACCCTCCCAAAGTGTTGGGATTATAGGCATGAGCCTCATTTTTTCCTTTTATCCTTCTATCTGAGGTTAGCAAAAATGATAGGCACCCTTATATATAAATGGTTCTATGCCTTGGGAGTCTCGGATTCTAGTTGTAGCTTTGCCCCTTCTGTGCTCCTCTGAAATGTCCTTCAGGCTACAGTAGGAAATGGAGTGAAAACCGGTGTTTCCCAAATTCCTGGCATAAAACTTACTAGAGGTGCATGTTTACTGACTTTTACTGAATCAGAATTTTCAAGAAAAAATTATTCTTATCCTCAGGGAAGCTTAGTTTATACAGGACAAGATTAAGGTTCAAAGGACTGTCAGAACACCAATGCCAGTACTCTAAAGTTTGGTATTTGGGATACATATGAACACAAACAAATCAGTGCATTGTGTATGGGTGCCATTCTATCAGTGCCATATCACATGTCATTCTAGAGGTATAAAGCCAGAGCAAAGAAAGTCACTGACATAATTAGATCTTCACCGCATCTGTGCCTCTACTAGTTAACTTGACTAGTAACTTCTTACTGTTCATTTTTTTGCATCCAAAGTCATTAACCAAACCAGGTGAAAAGGCAATACTTCCTGAAAGAATAACTATGGCTTAATCATTAATGCCACAGTAAGAAATGAAGCCGGACTCTTCTTTGGGTAAAGGTTGGTGGGAAAGAGTAGAAACGAGGAGTGTAATAGAAGCTGAGAAGGCATGGTCAAAGTCTGAGTTTAGAGAGGAGAAAGTAGTTTATCTTGTCCCTGAGGCAGGTCAATAAATTATTCAAATAGTTAATATACACATTTTGTGAGGAATAGAGCTATAGAATTTTTCTTCATATTTTCAAATAAAATAATTCATTCTAGTGTTGCTTGACTTTGTTGGTTCAATCCTCATTTTTTGTATTTCTTTTATAACTCTAGCCATTCCTTTCCCTTTTCTTTTGACTGTCTAGAGGGGCACCATACTCTTTTGTTCTTTCTTTTACCTCTTTGACTTACCAAAAATAATACAGCATAAAGTACATCTATCAACTTCATGTTTGTTCTTGTTCCTCCCCTAATAAGTACTAAGTATAATATTCTGGAGTCATTAGGGAATTCCCTCCAATGGAAATTACAGGAAATAATATTTGCAGCATTACCTAGAAAATAAATGGTTCAAAATTTTTGCTTAACCTTTTTTTATTGAAAGGATGGATGCATCTTGAAGTGAGAAAATGAAAACACAAGGAATGACTTTAGCAAAAGAGAATAATGTTTTTCAAATATATATCGGCAATCCTTTTCTCGCATTTTCTTTAGCGCTGCCTTTTTTTTTTTTTTTTTTTGAGTTGGAGTCTCACTCTGTCGCCCAGACTGGAGTGTAGTGGCATGCTCCCAGCCACCGCAGCCTCGACCTGCTGGGCTCTGGCGATCCTTTTGCCTCAGCTTTCCAAGGAGCTGGAACTACAGGCATGTGCTACCACATCTAGCTAATTTTTGGTTTATTGTAGAGATGAGGGCTCACCAAGTTGCCCAGTTGGGTCTTGAACCTGCTGGCTCAGGCAATCCACTCGCCTCAGCCTCCCAAAGTACTGGGATTGCAGGTTGAGCTACCAAGCTCAGCCAGCTCTCCCTTTTTAATTGCTTATAGGATGTTTCTAGTTGACCCTGATGATGTTGAAAACCAAAATCAACATCTTTCTACCGCTCAGATTCAGTGTTATGATAACTGTCCCTCTTCACTGCATTTCAATTCCCCTACATCCCTACATTCCATTTACATAATCTCCATACCTGGATAATGACCCAAATCATTACTGATAACTAATCTCTACTTTTCCCACTGTCATGGTATAGTGAAAATTCCAGATCTGTCACTTACTGGCCATGTGAACTTTGAACAAATTACTTAATCTCTTGGAGCATTCATTTCTGTAAAATAGGGATAGCAATAAGAACTAGGGCAAGTATATGTTATATATACATATATATGCAATTTACATATATATTAACCTTTCATATAATAGATGCTTAATAATGACAGCTACTGTTACTGTGAAATCAGTTGTTTGTTTGTTTGTTTGTTTTCTTGAGTCAGGGTCTTACTCTGTTTCCCAGGTTGGAGTGTGATGGTATGATCATTGCTCACGGCAGTCTTAATCTCCTGGTCTCAAGTGATCCTCCTGCCTGAGTAGCTGGGAATAGAGGCACATGCCACTATTCCCAGCTAATTTAAAACATTTTTTTTATAGAGACAATTTCATAGAGAAAAAAAATATTGCCCCACTGGTCTTGAATTCCTGGCCTCAAGCAGTCCTCCCACCTCTGTCTCATAAAGTGCTGGGATTATAGGCATGTGCCACCTCACCCAGCCCAGAAATCAGTTTTTTAATCTATGCTAAAAGCATTGTATTCTTAACTATTTTGCACTCCTTTGCAAAAATAAACTTTCCTAAACATAGCTTTTCTAATCCATTCTCTAGCATTGTTGTTCTCATTTCCCCATGCTGTCTACCTTTTACGCAATCCTTCTTTTGAACTACAGCTTCCTGCTTTGCTCTGGATCAGTCTGCTACTGAAGCTGACACCCATAGGGTTAAACCCAGTTGCTGAAGCCACCTCTCTCCCCCTCCCAGTCCCCCTTTTCAGAGCAGGCTGGCAGCTGTCCGAACTGCCTACTGAAGCCAAATGCTTGAGGAGAGAGAGAGTAAGGAGCCAGCCATGAATCCCTTCCAGAAAAATGAGTCCAAGGAAACTCTTTTTTCACCTGTCTCCACTGAAGAGGTACCACCTCGACCTCCCAGGCCTCCTAAGAAGCCACCTCTGGTGAGTCCTCAGATTCAATTCTGCCTCTAGCAAGAATAGTCTCCCTCTTTTGACTTTCTTCCCTGGCCTCGGAGCTTTAGGCTGAGCTGTATTAGAGTATAAAAACTATTCTCTCTTGGAGTTAGAATTCACCTGAAAACCAAATCTAAATAGAAGCTTCCTTTACTTAGGAGAGGAAGCAACAGGAAGAGATAGTCAAAGTACTTCATTTGGGATCCAGTGCTTTGCTGTAATTCATTGCATATTCTGAGTTTCCCTGGGGAGAAAAAAAAGCAATTTGAATGTCCAGGGAAACTTGGCAAGCATTCTTGTCTTGGAGTACTGTGTGTGATTGTTCTTTCTTTACCAATATAAAAACGCAGCCCTTAGTTCCCCCTGTGTGCAGAGTCTTCTACAGAACACCAACGGAAGCTTCAGAATAGATCCAGTCTCTGTTACTATGTGTTGCCAGTTTACAGTGGGAGATAGGACAGAGAAACAGAGAAGTAATAATAGTTTTCTGAATTCTATACTTGTTAAAGCACTTCTAAATTCATTATTTCTTCCAATCCTTACATTAAAATCCTGTAAGTGGAGAGGATTTAGTAATAATAGCCAATATTTACTGAGTTCTTACTGTGGGCCAAAAGGTGGTATTATTTTTATTTCTTTGGAATAACAGAACTGAGGCGTGAAGACAGGTATAGTGACACATCCATGTTAACACAGCGGTGACAGTGTAATATAGCTAGCAACAATATGTTAACTCCAGATTGTATAATTCTCAAGCTGTGAGCTGAGACGGTAAGAAGCTCAGTTCATTGTGTCTTTCAAGCAAGCTATTATGATATGTAAGCATATTAATATTTAGAATGGTTGTTTACATATATCCATATGGATGAAAGAATGATATGCTAATTTATTATTTTATCTATTTATCTTGTTATATCTCTTCTGGTTCCAAATAATTTAAGGCTGCTTATAAAGATGTATATGTTTCCTATGAAATAAAGCAATATAAATCACATGATAAGACTCGATTGCACTAAGGACAATCTCCATCCCCCCCTCAAGTTAGTTGAGCTTTTGTAATAGGTAGAGATTTGAAATAAAACATAACATTCTTCACAGTGGCTCATGCCTGTAATCCCAGCACTTTGGGAGGTAGAGGTGAGAGGGCTGCCTGAACCCAGGGATTTGAGGCCAGCCCAGGCAACATGGCGAGACTTCATCTCTACAATAAATCAAAAAATTAATAAATAAAAAAATAGCTGGGTATGGTGGTGTGCACCTGTGGTTCCAGCTATTTGGAAGACTGAGGCAGAAGGATCAACTGAGCCTAGCAGGTCGAAGCTGTGGTGGCCATGAGCGTGCCACTGCACTCCAGCCTGGGTGACAGAATGAGATCTGACTCAAAAAATAAAAATAAAAATAACATTCTTTATATTCTGACTGATAACAGTGCATGAAAAAGCATAGTCCTTTTAACATCCAGTAGGATTGTCATGAAAATGTTACAGAATCTCTTTAGTAGAAAGAGTAGATGTTTAATTTCACAGGATTTGAGAACTCCTCTGCCCAAAGTCAAGGTGATCAATCAGCTTACCTTTAGGAACCTCTGCCCTCCATGCTGGGCTCTGTGCCTAGCTCTAGCATCCTCAAAAGGGAAACCATCACATTGCCAGGATTCCTCCAAGAATGGCAAACAGGCAGGTGGGGCAAGAGGGTCAGTCCCCATAGTGGAACTAAGCAGATACTGACATCTGAAGCTATTTGGATATCAGATATTCCTTAGGCTACCTCTTTGTTTTGTTTCTAGAAAGTAAGTATAATTATTCTTCCACCCAGAACCCCAGGCTTTTTATTTAGTAATTTTGGGAAGACGAGCAGCCCTTGTGTCTAGGAACAGAGAATGTCTCATCAGTTCCCTGTTAAAATAATGAGGAATAAATAATACTCAGAATAGCTTCTATTACTCCTAAATCAGCAATGTAAGCACTTTTAGTGTGATAATATCTGTTTCATGAAGAGTAGAGACTATTGCTCCACATTGCCTACCATGGCAATTTAAGTTAAATGAATTTTTCAGCTGTGAAGTAATCTAGTGATTGAAATAGAGAAAAACAGCTCATGCTTGAACCATTGCCTTTTTGTTGCATAGAAAATCTGTGGCTCCAACTATCCACTGAGCATTGCCTTCATTGTGGTGAATGAATTCTGCGAGCGCTTTTCCTATTATGGCATGAAAGGTAATTTTGTGTCCCAGAGCCCTACTCTTCTCCAATCACCCTAACCTGATGTTTGATCTTTTTATATGCATCTATTCCCCTTATTTGTTCATTGATCCAAATTGGTCCTTTTCTTTGGCCAAGACTTCCAATAAATGTCTCATAGGATTTCACCTAATAACTCATATGATCCAAGATCAGAAAGGCCTGACAGAAACCAGAGCACAGCCTGTGAGAATATAAGTGGGGAGAGACAGATGCAGTGGCATGCATCTGTACTCCCAGTTACTTGGGAGGTTGAGGAAAGAGGATCACTTGTGCCTAGTAATTTGAGACTGGAGTACACCATGACCCTGCTGGTAAATGGTCACTGCATACCAGCCTGGGCTACATAGCAAGACCCTGTCTCAAAAAAAAAAAAAAGAATATAAATGAGAAAGCTCTCATCATCTGAGTTCCATTCTTCATACCTGTCCCAGGTCTATAAACTATATTATTGCTGGGATGGAGAGGAGAGGAGAGAGAAGAGAGATTGGAAGCACCACATTATCTTCATGGTTGGCTAAAATGATGCTGTGGGTGCACACAGACAGAAAGGAAGAGTATGATATTTGTATGTTCACCATAGCCCTATTCACTTTTACACCCCCCATGGTCCCTGCTTCTACTCTTTGTCAGTCACCTCTCAGTCATTTCACTAATGAGAGTGGTGAAGGCCAAGGTCACCTTCAAAGACCAGCAGTAAAATATGCTTTTCCATAAGTCACTTTGATGCAGCTGTCTTGACTTTTCTCCCCCTCCCTTTTTTTCCTCTTCAGCTGTGCTGACCCTATATTTCCTGTATTTCCTGCACTGGAATGAAGATACCTCCACATCTGTATACCATGCCTTCAGCAGCCTCTGCTACTTCACTCCTATCCTGGGAGCTGCCATTGCTGACTCATGGTTGGGAAAATTCAAGTAAGGAAGATGGGAGGTCACATCCCCACATGTTTCACAGATTAATTGTGTAGAAGGCTATCACTTCTAGTCTGTTGCCTCCACAGAAGAGCATACTTGTATTATTCATGACAAATAAGAATCTAAGACTGGCAAAAAAGAAACTTTATCTTTTTAAAATATTTTTAATTTTAATTTTTTATTTTTTTATTTTAAAGATGTGGGGTACAATTCAGGGTTAGGTATACAAATGCTCATTATGCAGGTACCCTTGTTGATGAGGTGTACCCCCCCTTCCCCAGGCAGACTCCCACTACTGCTGATCCTGCTTCTCCACCCTCCCTCCTGGCAGTTTCCTGCTACTGCCAATCCTTTTCTTATAGTATTACAATAATTGTTCAAGGTCCACTTATGAGTGAGAACAGGTGATACTCAGTTCTTTGTTTATGTGAAAGATCACTCAGTGTTATAAACTCTAAGTCCCTCCAGGTTGCTGTGAAGTTCATGATTTTGTTCTTCTTTGTGGCTGCGTAATATTCTATCATGTATATGTACCACATTTTTTTTTTAAGCCAGCCCTCTTTTTTTTTTTTTGAGTTGGAGTCTCACTCTGTC
>NW_007065628.1:192726-203811 GCF_000164805.1 Carlito syrichta
ATTGCCACACTGTTTCCCACAGAGGTTGTACTAGTTTACACTCCCACCAACAGTGTAGAAGTGTTCCCTTTTCGCCGCATCCTCTCCAGCATCTGTTGTTTTTTGATTTATTAATGATAGCCATCCTGACTGGAGTTAAGTGGTATCTCAGTGTAGTTTTAATTTGCATTTCTTTGATGACTAGTGAGGCTGAGCATTTTTTCATGTATCTGTTGGTTGCTCGTATGTCTTCTTTTGAGAATTGTCTATTCATATCTTTTGCCCACTTTGTATTGGGGCTGTTTTTTTCTTTTTGGCATGTTTGAATTCCTTGTAGATCCTAGATGTTAGGCCTTGGTCAGACATACAGTTGGCAAACATTTTTTCCCAGTCTTTGACTGTCTCCCTGCTCTCTTGATGGTTTTTTTGACTTTGTAGAAGCTTGTCAGTTTGATGAGGTCCCACTTTTCTATCTTATCTCTTATGGCATGGACACTTGGGGTTTTGATCAAGAATTGGTTGCCAGTTCCAATTTCCATGAAGGTATCTCCTGCATTTTCTAAGGTTCTTACAGTTTGAGGTTTTATATTTAGGTCTTTGATCCATTTGGAGTTGATTTTTTTTGCATGGTGATAGGTAGGGATCTTGTTTTAATCTTCTGCATGTGGTCAGCCAGTTTTCCCAGCACCATTTACTGAATAGGTTCTCCTTTCCCCAGTCATTGGTGGTAGAGGCTTTGTCAAAGATGAGTTGGTTGAGAAATTGAGGCTTTGTTTCTGGAATCTCTATCCTCTTCTTTTGCTCTATATGCCTGTTCTTATACCAATATCAGGCTATTTTGATTATTGTAGCTTTATAATGGAGTTTAAAGTCTGGAAGTGTGAGCTTTGTTTGTTTTGTTTGTTTGTTTGTTTTGCTTAGGATCATTTTTGGAAATTTGTGGTCGTTTATGTTTCCATGTGAATTCCTGTATTGTCGAAAAACTTTATTTTGGTTATCAGCTTTTCCGGTGCTTCTGCATCTTTTTCAGTCAGGAGGTGGTATTTTTTCTCTTATATCTTTATTCATTTATTTGTTTGTTTATTTTTTGAGTCAGTGTCTCACTCTGTCACCCAGGCTGGAGGCTGGAGTGCAGTGGCATGCTCATGGCCACCGCAGCCTCGACCTGGTGGGCTCACTTCAGCCTTCCAAGTAGCTGAAACCACAGGCGCACGCCACCACGCCCAGCTAATTTTTTGATTTGTGGTAAAGACGAGGTCTCACCAAGTTGCCCAGGCTGGTTTCCAACCCCTGGGCTCAGGCAATCCTCTCGCCTCCGCCTGCCAAAGTGCTCAGTTTACAGGCATGAGCCACCATGCCTGGCTAGCAAATTTGGACCTTTAGTTGTTATAATAAGGACCTTTAGGCTAGGCTCGGTGACTCAGCCTGTAATCCTGCGCTTTGGAAGGCTGAAGTGAGTGGATTGCCTGAGCCCGAGATTTCGAGACCCTCCTGGGCAACTTGGTGAGACCTCATCTCTACAATAAATCAAAAAAATTAGCTTGGTGTGGTAGCGCGCACCTGTAGTTCCAGCTACTTAGAAGGCTGAGGTGGAAGGATCGCCGGAGCCCAGCAGGTCCAGGCAGCAGTGGCCAGGAGCGGCCACTGCACTCCAGTCTGGGCGACAGAGTGAGACTCCAACTCAAAAAATAATAATAATAATAAGGACCTTTATATAGTTGTTGATAGTTTCTCCATCTCTTCTCCAGATTAGTCATCCCAACTCCTTTAGTATCTTCTGAGTCCTCTTTTCAACTCTTTTACCATCTATTTTCTTCTTTAACCTCTTTTTGTAGTTTCCTTCTTATGAATATAATAAATATTTTCATAAGTTAGACCGATGAACTGTTCAGTTCAGTATCTTTTAAGTCCCTGAAAATAGCACTAAGAGACATATTATGGTATAATGTTATAGTTGTCCCCTAAACAATTATCCTCATAAGTTAGATATGGATTTTGGATAGCCATTGCTCAGTTATTTTCTATGAGCTTGTTGACAATGGATTTATCTAAATTAGCGTTTCTTAAAGTGTATTGTGTTGAAAACTGATTGTATAAGATATAATAAACTGGGTGGGCATAGTGGCTCATGCCGATAATCCCAGCACTTCTGGAGGCAGAGACAGGAGGCTTGCTTGAGGCCAGGAGTTTGCGACCAGCTTGGGCAACATAGTGAGACCCCATCTCTACAAAATACAAAACAAATATATAATGAGTTTTGTGGCAAAATAAAGCTCTTGCGACTGAATAAGTTTAGAAAATACTAAACTGAACAAATATTTTTAAAAAATGTTTTCTTACTGCATAACTTTTTATAGCCTTTAACATGCTAGTATACACTATAAAATCTCCAAGAGAATGTATGTAGTGTTTCCCAAACTGGTTTGGCCATGGAATAATTTCTCAAGATATTTTGTGGACCCAGTCTTCCAAGGAATCCTCTTTAGTAAACACTGATTTATATCTTACTTTGGCCTCTATATATTAATTGTTCTAAAAGTGTTTAAACAGCACCTAATATATATCTATTGACCCAACACAGTACAGAACAGTTTATGAACTTGGGACAGGAATGGTGAGTGAGTGGCTGTGATTTACATATTTATATTTGCTACATATGTAGTAGAAGTTACTAGTTTCATCTAGATAGGGAGTTGGTATTATAAAAAGTATAAGCCATGGTCTATTTCTTCCATTGTAGCATAAAGACACACATACTTAATATAACACTTACTTACTTTTTTTTTTTTTTTTGAGTCGGGAGTCTCACTCTGCTGGGCTCTGGCTATCCTTCCACCTCATCCTTTCAAGTAGCTGGAACTACAGACATGTGCTACCACACCCAGCTAATTTTTTATTTATTGTAGACATGAGGTCTTACCAAGTTGCCCAGGCTGGTCTGGAATCCCCTTGCCTTGGCCTCACAAAATGCTGGGGTTACAGGCTGAGCCACCAAGCCCGGCCACACTTCACACTTAACTTATTTTTAAAATAACTTCCTTTAAGATTGAAGAAGTATCATTTCAGGATTTGGCGAGTAATAGCTTCCTGCCTAATTCAGAGGAAATTTAACAACCTCTACTTGTGCCCTCAACTCAATCTTTCTTGAGACATTTTTACTTTTGTAAAATTTACATTTACTGTGGTATAACTTACATAAAGTACACAAATCCAAAAATCTTACCTGTACGGCTTGATGATTTTTTTTCTTTTTTTCTTTTTTCTTGTTTTTTTCTTTTTAGAGACGAGTTCTCACCAAGTTGCCCAGGTAGATCTCAAACCCCTGGGCTCAGGCAATCCTCTCACCTCTGCCTCCCAAAGTGTTGGGACTACAGGCATGAGCCACTTCGCCTAGCCCAGCTTGATGAATTTTTATATATGTATCACTATCACTTAGGTCACTCTCCTTGGGGTCTTTGTACCCTCAGTATTCCCCTCTCTTGCCTTCAAATTCTCCATCAGAGCCAGAGCCTTTTCCTGAAACTAGAACCAGGTATGAATCTCTAATAGCTATAAACAAACAAACAAAATTCTTCCTCCCCACCCTTATTTTTTTGTTTTTTTAGTTGGAGTCTCACTGTGTTGCCCAAGCTGAAGTACAGTGGCATGTTCACGGCCACCGCAGCCTCGACCTACTGGGTTCAGGTGATCTTTCCACCTCAGACTTCCAAGTAGCTGGAACTACAGGTGTGCGCTACCATGCCCGGCTTATTTTTAGATTTATTGTAGAAACAAGGTCTCACCACGTTGCCCAGGCTGGTCTGGAACCCCTGAGTTCAGGCAATCCTCTTGCCTCAGCCTCCCAAAGTGCTGGGATTGCAGTCTTGAGCCACCATGTCCTGCCACAAAACTCTTCTTGACTCTTCTTTTCCTATCTTCTTTCTCTTATTTACCTGCAAACTATAAAAATAATCATATGTATGTGTTGCTTTCTTTTCTCATTCTTCATTATCACTGATGGTAGAGTAATATTATGCAATAGAATCCAATTCAATTCTGTTTGATCCAATTTAACAATAAATGTTTATTGAGGACCTTCCATTTGTCCAAAGCACCATGGAGGATAGAGATGAATCACATATACTACCTGCTTCACATTGTTTATACTCAAATAGCTTTACTATAGAGCAGATTGTAGTAAGTACAGTAAGATATAGTGGAAATCATCTTTTTTTCCTACTGAAATAACTAATTACAGTTAGTTAATAATTACAACTACTGATATTGATTTCTTTGTTAACAAATTCCAGTGGTCTTTTCTAAATTCTTATTCATTTTGAATTTGTTTTAACATTTCAGACTGTTATCATTCCTATGTTCTTGAAATTTCCTGGCCTTCTCTAACATTCTCTTCCTCTTACATTTTTGGATTCTTCATTATCTGACTCTTTTGCCTCTTGTTTACTTCACTTTTCCCTGAGTATAAGCATTTCTCCCAGGTTACAACTTTTGCCCTCATCTCTTCTCCAGATTTTCCCTTAGCAAGTCCTGTGGTGTCAATATTAACTATATGCAGAGAGCTTCTCAAACTCTTTTATAATTCTCACTCACACTCCAGAACACTGCACATTTGCATTTACCTCCTGGATTGTCCTCACTCCCCAATTATCTTTTCTACAATATCTCTCACATTTATTTTATTTTATTTTTTTGAGTGGAAGTCTTACTCTGTCACTCAAACTGGAGTACAGTAGCACGCTCATGGCCACCGCAGCCTCAACCTGCTGGGCTCAGGAGATCCTTCTGCCTCAGCCTTCCAAGTAGCTGGAACTACAGGCTCGTACCACCATACCCAGCTAATTTTTTTATTTGTTGTAGAGATGAGGTCTCGCCAAGTTGCCCAACCTGGTCTCCAACCTGTGGGCTCAGGCTATCCTCTCACCTCGGCCTCCTAAAGTGCTGAGATTATAGGCATGAACCACTGCGCCTGGCCTTGAAATAGATACCTAAAAAGTTTTTACTCCTTCCCATACCTTTTTCCTACAATTAAGCCTATATGCTACTGCCAAATCAATCTTCCTAAAAGAAATCTCTGATCACATTACTACTCTGCTCAAATGTTTCTGGTGACTAAATCACTGTCTACTAATCTCATTCTAACTTGACTTTCTGAGCTTATTGTCATACTTCCTTTCAAGACTAAGCACTGAGAAAAATTGAATGCTAATATTTCCCTAACAATATCCAGTGGCATGTTGCTTTTTCCATGCCTGCTTACATTATTTCTACTTCATGAAAACCCCTTCCAGCCGGGCTCGGTGGCTCAGCCTGTAATCCCACGCCTTTGGGAGGCTGAGTTGAGTGGATTGCCTGAGCCCGCGGGTTCGAGACCCGCCTGGGCAGCGAGACCTCATCTCTACAATAAATAAAAAAATCAGCCGGGCGTGGTAGCACTTGCCTGTAATTCCGGCTACTTGGAAGGCTGAGGCGGAAGGATCGCCAGAGCCCAGCAGGTCGAGGCTCCGGTGGCCAGGAGCAGCCACTGCACTCCAGTCTGGGCAACAGAGTGAGACTCCAACTCAAAAAAAAAAAAAAAGAAAAGAAAACCCCTTCCTTCCCATCCTTCCATGTCTTAACCCTTTTAGTCTCATCTTAAATACTAGCTATGCTATGAAGTATTCTCTGCTTCTTTTATTACTAGCCAGACATAATCTATTGTTCTCTAAGTCTTTATTTTTTACCCTCATATGACATTTACCAAACTCTATCTTACTATAATTATTTGTACACGAATCAGATATCTTCTTCCAAACATTTAGAGGACCAAATCATTTCTAGTTTTAGCCACAGATTTAGAACAGAGCCTGGTACATAGCAGGCCCACAAATGTTTGAATTATAATTTACTTACCCTCAGACACTCAAATGTAGATACAAGACTGAAGCTAGATTATAGACAGGCATGACAATGACTTATTTTCTTGTGGCTATTATGGTTGTGTTTTTTTGTTTAGTTTTGTTTTGTTTTTTGAGTTGGGAGTCTCACTCTGTCACCCAGGCTGGAGTGCAGTGGCACACTCATGACCACCCAGCCTCGACCTGCTGGACTCTGGCGATCTTTCCGCTTCAGCCTCCTAGTAGCTGGAACTAAAGGCATGCGCCACCACACCCGGCTAATTTTTTGGTATATGTAGAGATGAGGTCTTGTCAAATTGCCCAGGCTGGTCTTGAATCCCTGGGCTCAAGCAATCCTCTCACCACCGCCTCCCAAAGTGCTGAGATTATAGGCATGAGCCACCGTGTCCAGCCACTGATTTCCTTAAGTTAAAAAATCAGAAGAGCAGGCTCTTCCTTTACTATCTTCTTGAATTTGAACCTACAGCCTTTTTTTCATTAGCTAGAGGAAAGTGAAATAGATTTACATTTCAAACTGTAAATTCCTCCCCATCTCTCATGAGTTCCTCTGCCTGAGTGTGTGTGTGTGTGTGTGTGTGTGTGTGTGTGTGTGTGTGTGTGTGTGTGTGTACACTTTTCAACCAGGTGTTAACTTGGTAGGCAAAAAACTTTCTATAACATTAGAAATATTGTTCAAACCTTGAAGGGACAATTTTCTGAATTTAGTAAACATCTTCTATTAAAATCCTTCCTCTTTGCCATCCCAGAAGAAATGGTCAGCCGAGCGCAGTGGCTCATGCCTGTAATCCCAGGACGTTGGGAGGTGGAGGCAAGAGGATTGCCCCTGAGCCCACTGGTTCGAGACCAGCCTAGGCAACATGGCAAGACCTCATCTCTACAATAAATCAAAAAATTAGCTGGTCATGGTGGCACACGCCTATAGTTCCAACTACCTGAAAAGCTGAGGAGGAGGGATCGCCTGAGCCCAACAGGTCGAGACTGCAGTAGCCGTGAGCATGTCACTGCACTCCCACCTGGGTGACAGAGTGAGATCCTGACTCAAAAAAAAAAAAAAAAAAAAGAGGAAATGGTCACCCAGGGTCCCTGACTTGTATAAGGAACTCCCTGCATGGGGGAAGAAGTAAGGCTTCCTTCAGGGCTGCACACAGGAAAAACTAATCAACGGTACACAGTGGAAAACAAAAATCATTCAACATGCATATTGGCTTCTCATGATTTCTACAAGTATTTACTATATGCTAGGATGCTATTTTTAGTGTCAAGTTGCTTTTAAAAGAGAAAAATGTTTTTAGAAATAGTTTAGTTTTTACATCCTATGACTCAGGCCTATCAATTTGGGCTTTTGACTTTGGCAATCACTTAGAACCACTCTCTTAAATGTGTTTATTGTGCTTTTGGATATTCTCTCACATGTCTTTCTCTTTTTCTGAGTGGGTCTATGTGGTATGGTGTTTCTCTCTTCTATCTTTTTTGTCTTGTCAGAGCCTATCCCCTTTTTTTCATGCAAGGATTCTGCCTCTATCATCTGCACATTCTCCATCTCTCAAGTCATCCTAAAACAGTTCTGTGTCCTCTGGTTGGGGTTACAATGATCCTAATGACCCCATTAAAGTGCAAACTTTTTTTTAAATTATAAATTTGTATTTTCTGTAGAGGCAAAAATCTTGTTATGTTGTCCATACTGGTCTTGAACTCCTAAGTTCAAGCAATCCTCTTTCCTCAGCCTCCCAAAGTGCTGGGATTACAGGTGTGAGCCACCACTCCCAGCCTCAAATGCAGAATTTCCAAGTATCTCTTGACTTATTTCTCCTTCTGTTAAAGTCTCCTGCCATGAGTAAGAAATTCTTCTCTTATATCCTTCATATCTAGATTATTTTCTATGAGTCTTTCATCTAGAAGGTTTCCTATTTTCCTCCTAAGCCACTTATCCTCACTTATTTAGTCCAACAATTGGACATTGATCTGCTCTTACTTCCCAGGTTATATCTGTCTAGTTCAAACTCCTTTTGTTTTGTTTTTGTTGTTTGTTTGTTTGAATTGAAGTCTCACTCCATCACCCAGGCTGGAGTGGCACACTCACGGCCACCCCAGTGTCGACCTACTGGGCTCCAGCGATCCTTCAGCCTCAGTCTTCCAAGTAGCTGGAACTACAGGCACGTGCCACCACGCCCAGCTCATGTTTTCTTGTATTGATGAGATTTCTCCAAGGTGCCCAGGCTGGTCTCAAAACCATGGGCTCAGACAATCCTCTCACTTCGGCCTCCCAAAGTGCTGGGATTATAAACGTGAACCACAACGCCCGGACTTTTTTTTTTTTTTTTTACATTGGAGTCTCACTCTGTTGCCTAGGCTGGAGTGCAGTGGTGTGCTCATGGCCACCACAACCTCGACCTGCTAGGCTCCGGCAATCCTTCTGCCTCAGCCTTCCAAGTAGCTAGGACTATAGGTGCATGCCACCACGCCCAGCTTATTTATTTATTTTTAATTTATTGTAGAGATGATGTTTTACCAAGTTGCCCAGGCTGGTATCGAACCCCTGGGCTCAGGCAATCCTCTCACTTCAGCCTTCCAAAGTGCTGGGATTACTGGCATAAGCCACCACACCCAGCAACACCTCTTGCTTTCTAGAGCAAAAGACATTTCTTGAAAAAAAATACCTTAGGTTCGTATCCTGTTCTACTGGTTCTTCTAATTTAAAACATCATCATTTGTGCTACAAATACACCCAATCTTGTCATAGCTGTACAAAAGTAAGGATTGCTTTAAGTATAGAGTGAGGGCATAGGAAAAAGATGAAGGTAGGTATAGAAAGAGAACTTGAAGGGAATGTCTATTATTAATAGTTCTTATACTGCAGGGTGAAGAACTGCACCCCTTTTTCCTACTCTGTTTATTTCATTCACCATTATTACCTCTATTTGCATTTCTCAGGTAATTCTTGCCTCCTCCACCTTTTCCTCCTCCTCCATTTTTCTCCATGCTGAGAACAGTATGAACCCTGAGTTTGTATTACTCAAGTCTCTGAATTTTGTTTTTAGACTGATTGATTTAACTCTCTCAACAGGACAATCATCTATCTCTCCTTGGTGTATGTGCTTGGCCATGTGATCAAGTCCTTGGCTTCCTTACCAATACTGGGGGGACAAATGGTGCACACGTGAGTAAATCATGGAATCAACTGAAGTACTTTTTCCCATTAGGGAGGTATATGTCTCAGGCATTCATTACAAATGATTTTCTATTTCCTTTTTTTTTTTTTTTTTTGAGTCAGAGTCTTGCTCTGTCACCCAGGCTGGAGTGTAGTGGCCCGCTCACAGCCTCGACTTGCTGGGCTCAGGCAATCCTTCCACCTCAGCTTTCCAAGCAACTGGAACCACAGGCATGCGCCACCACACCTGGCTGATTTTTTTTTTATTTATTGTAGTGACAAGGTCTCACCATGTTGCTCAGTCTGGTCTCAAACTCCTGAGCTCAGGTAATCCTCTTGCCTCTGCCTCCTAAAGTGCTGGGATTACAGGCCTGAGTCACCTCACCCAGCAGTTTTCTATTTTCTTACCAGATTTGTACTTTTATTCTCCAATCAATGATTTTATTACCAAATTTGTTATGAAAAAAGTTTTGTGACTCATTTAAATTCTTTCCTGCTTGATCTGAATTCATTTGGTTTGGGGACTTGTAGAACGCCTAGTTAGTATCCTCTTCATAAGCTTGAAAACAATTAAAACCTTCATGGTCTTCATATTTCCTCACCTGTTCATTCATCCATGCATTCATCCTTCACCAAGTTTTTTTTTTTAAGTGATTTTTCTTTTCTTTCTTTCTTTCTTTTTTTTTTTTTTTGAGTTAGAGTCTCACTCTGTCGCCCAGACTGGAGTGCAGTGGCCGCTCCCAGCCACTGCAGCCTCGACCTGCTGGGCTCCGGCGATCTTTCCGCCTCAGCCTTCCAAGTAGCTGGAACTACAGGAGCGCGCTACCACACCCGGCTAATTTTTTGATTTATTGTAGAGAGGAGGTCTCACCAAGTTGCCCAGGAGGGTCTTGAACTCGTGGGCTCAGGCAATCCACTCACCTCAGCCTCCCAAGGCGTGGGATTACAGGCTGAGCCACCGAGCCCGGTGTGATTTTTCTTTAATACATTGTAGAAGTCATATTCAAAGCTTGGAATATTCCTATTTATGTGTGATCCCATATACTCCAGTTGTGATTGATGTTTATAGGGCCAGAGACATTTGATAAATTCTGATGTCTGTGTGTTGGTTCAGTCCAGGGGTCCTCAAACTTTTAAAACAGGGGGCCAGTTCACTGTCCCTCAGACCGTTGGAGGGGCGGACTATAGTTTTTAAAAAAAACTATGAACAAATTCCTATGCACACTGCACATATCTTATTTTGAAGTGAAAAAACAAAATGGGAACAAATACAATATTTAAAATGAAGAACAAGTAAAGTTAAATCAACAAACTTACCAGTATTTCAGTGGGAACTATGGGCCTGCTGTTGGCTAATGAGATGGTCAATGTCCGGTTCCATATTTGTCACTGCTAGTCATAACAAGTTAAGGCAGCAAAAACACCCAGCAGGCCAGATAAATGTCCTCGGCGGGCCACATGTGGCCCGCAGGCCGTAGTTTGAGGACCCCTGGTTCAGTCAGTAGAGAGGATTACAGCTGTTCAGGAAGCAGGTTATATGCATTCATGCTATAATGTGCCTATACCTGTGCTTATCCTATGATTTAAGAAATTTTTGAGCTTTAATAAATATTAGATACCTTCTTATCTTGTCCCATCCAAAATCTTTGATGCTTCTATTAATGATAATGAATTTGAGCATTCAATTATGTAGTCAATAAGGCTATGCAGGATTAGGGTCCTCTAGAAGGTCTTTCCATTGAAATGTTTCTTTAAATAAAACAATATCGACTCCTGGGGAGGCCGAGCTTTGTGGGAGCCTTGCAACGGAGCCAAGAGCGTGGGGGATCGGAAAGGATCCCGAGCGCTGCCAGGTCCCAGCTCCTCTCCGGTGAAGCCATAGCGATGGCTCTGGGGATGCGCCCAGCCTGCACCTGCATCACGCTGCACTACTTATGGAGACGGGGCAAGATGGCGACGGCATAGGTGAACTGGTGAGATTCTCTGAACGGACCAAGACTGCAAACTGCTGAATAGACAGACTGTAAAGCAGAGGGAAAAGTGAACAAAACCAGAAGACCCTCG
>NW_007065628.1:204417-205475 GCF_000164805.1 Carlito syrichta
GAAGACCAATCAGATTAGCACCAGATTTATCTGCAGAAACCCTGCAGGCTAGGAGAGCTTGGAGCCCTATCTTCAAAGTCCTAAAGGATAAACAATTTCAACCAAGAATAACCTCCCCGGCCAAGCTAAGCTTCATCAGTGAGGGAGAATTAAAATCTTTCCCAGATATCCAATCCCTAAGAACTTATGCAGCCACAAAACCATCTCTACATGAAACACTCAAGAAAGTACTAAACACAGAAGAAAAGGAAAAAAGAACAACGTTCTTCACAAGAGTACAGGGAAAAGAATAAAATATACACGACCCAACCCCAAAAGCAAAAGAAAGACAAAAAAAAAAAAAAAGAAAAAGAAAAAAGAAAAAACCAAGTGGAAGAACAATAACTCAATAAGAACTCCATGATAGGGATGAACTCTCACATTTCAATAATTAGTCTGAATGTGAATGGACTAAACGCACCACTGAAAAGACATAGAATGACAAAATGGATAAAATATCACCAGGCAACAATATACTGCCTTCAAGAGACCCATCTCACTAGAAAGGACATACACAGACTCAAAGTAAGAGGATGGGAAACAAATTTTCAGGCGAATGGAACACAAAAGAAAGGAGGAGTCGCGATCCTAATTTCAGACAAAATACCATTTAAGCTATCAAAAATTAAAAAAGATACAGAGGGCCACTACATAATGATAAAAGGTTCACTCCATCAACAAGAAATATCTATCCTAAACATATATGCACCCAACATAGGCGCACCAACATTCATAAAGCAACTTCTAGGAAAACTAAAGAAAGACATTGACTCTAACACCATAATAACTGGGGACTTTAATACACCACTCACAACCTTAGACAGATCATCAGGACAAAAAATCAGCAAGGAGATCCGGAACCTCAATGAGACTCTGGACCAAATGGACTTAATTGATACCTATAGAACACTCCATCCAAAGACCAGAGAATACACATTCTACTCATCACCACATGGAACATATTCTAAGATCGACCACATAATTGGACACAAATCAAGTATAAGCAAATTTAAAAGGAC
>NW_007065629.1:0-540 GCF_000164805.1 Carlito syrichta
AGGTTGACTTTACTGTCATGCCCTCAGTTCGCAACATAAATACCTCCTCGTCTTGGTCGACACCTTTTCTGGATGGGTAGAGGCATAACCCACCACAAACAAATGAGCAGTAACTGTAGGGCCCATCCTTGCCAATCACATAATTCCTAAGTTTGGTGTCCCTTTATCTCTCCAGTCTGATAATGGACCTGAATTTACCTCATGAGTGGTACAATCCCTAACAACTGACCTCCACATTAACTGGCGTTTCCATATCCCATACCACCCACAATCGTCCGGAAAGGTTGAGTGAGCCAATCGCACCCTCAAAGACACTCTCACCAAATTATCCCTCAAACTCTATCGAGACCGGGTCTCCCTTCTCCCACTGGCCCTCTTCCTCATGCAAGTTCTCCCAAAAAAACCGTCCCAACTCTCGCCTTTTGAAGTGATGTACAGCCGTCCAGCGCTGCCCCTAGGAATCCCCACTGCAACCCCTCTGACACCCAATCACATACTTTACCCCCTCTTGTCCTTCATTCGTTCCCACATTTGGGAATA
>NW_007065630.1:0-380 GCF_000164805.1 Carlito syrichta
CTTTGTGGGTTTTGGGGGGACCTTGTTAGTGTTAATGTTTATTTTTATTCCATTGTGATCTGAGAAGGTGCATGGTAAAATTTTGGTCCTTTAAAATTTGCTTATGCTTGATTTATGGCCAATTATGTGGTTGATCTTAGAATATGTTCCATGCGGTGATGAGTAGAATGTGTAGTCTGTGGTCTTTGGATGGACTGTTCTGTAGGTATCAATTAAGTCCATATGGTCAAGAGTCACATTGAGGTTCCGGATCTCATTGCTGATTTTTTGTCCTGATGATCTGTCTAAAGTTGTGAGTAGGGTATTAAAGTCCCCAGTTATGATGGTGTTAGAGTCAATATCTTTCTTTAGTTTTCCTAGAAATTGCTTTATGAAAGTTG
>NW_007065631.1:0-414 GCF_000164805.1 Carlito syrichta
TGATAAAAGGTTCACTCCATCAACAAGAAATATCTATCCTAAACATATATGCACCCAACATAGGCGCACCAACATTCATAAAGCAACTTCTAGGAACTAAAGAAAGATATTAACTCTAACACCATCATAACTGGGGACTGTAATACCCCACTTACAACCCTAGACAGATCATCAGGACAAAAAATCAGCAAGGAGATCCAGAACCTCAATGTGACTCTGGACCAAATGGACATAATTGATACCTACAGAACACTCCATCCAAACACCACAGAATGCACATTCTACTCATCACCGCATGGAATGTATTCTAAGATCGACCAAATAATTGACCATAAATCAAGCATAAGCAAATTTAAAAGGACCAAAATTCTACCATGTACCTTCTTGGACCACAGTGGAATAAAAATAAACATT
>NW_007065632.1:0-337 GCF_000164805.1 Carlito syrichta
GTGTACCTTTTCCAGAGAAAGAGAAATGGATGTGCAGTTGTCAATGAGTCACGATTGTATATCTAAGTCTTTTACCTGGGAAATATCAAAGTATAGAGTTCACGGATGGTGAAGCGGTAATGGAGGCCAGACGGTGAGGAGTGGCTTGCCTTGAGAGCAGGAGGGAGAAGGGAAGTAAGGAGGATTAGGGGTGAAAGATGAGCCATTAAGATAAGAAAGGAAAGTTGAGCCATTGAGATAAGGAAGGTGGGCACTTCCAGGCAGCAATGAGAAAGGAGGACGAATAGGAGTAGTAGGAAAAAGGGTATGATTATTATTAAAGGAATGATCAGATTGA
>NW_007065633.1:0-459 GCF_000164805.1 Carlito syrichta
CAGAAATGGAACCAGCGTCTCTGAGGGGCGGGTGCCCAGAGCCTCCCTGTGTGACCGGCGGCTTGATGCCGGGTGCCGGGCTGGAGACAATGCAGCTGGGGAGGGATCTGGAGGGGGCTGGGACCGGAGACTTCCACACACGAGTAGAACGGCAGCAGTGGGGCGGGGGCGCAATATCTGGCCTTGCGTGGGACTGAAGTTCCCGGGCCTGCCCCCAGCGCGGTTGGTGGTGGGCTGGGGGATGGGGGTAGCGAAGTGATAGCCTTTTTGGGGAACTCACGTTCAGAGAATCTCACAAGTTCACCTATGCCGTCGCCATCTTGCCCCGTCTCCTATTCTACATATTTTTTTAAAAAGATGCTGTACTGTACTTGAAATAGAGTACCCGAAATATTTTTAAAAATATTTCAAACAACTGAGACCCAAAATTATACCATCCTGAAAACACATAAAACAACT
>NW_007065634.1:0-322 GCF_000164805.1 Carlito syrichta
ACTGCATGGAACGTATTCTAAGATTGACCACATATTTGGCCATAAATCAAGCATAAGCAAATTTAAAAGGACCGAAATACTACCATGCACCTTCTTGGACCATAGTGAAATAAAATAAACATTGACACCAAGAAGGTCCCTCAAAACCCAAAAAGACATGAACACTAAACAGCATGATGCTAAACAACTCCTGGGTCAATGATGAAATCAAAACAGAGATCAAAAGATACCTGGAAACAAATGAAAAGAAGAAACATCTTAACAAAATCTCTGGGATGCCTTAAAAGCTGTAGTAAGAGAGGAATTTATATCCCTACAAACA
>NW_007065635.1:0-475 GCF_000164805.1 Carlito syrichta
CTAAAAGATAAACAATTTCAACCAAGAATAACCTACCTGGCCAAGTTAAGTTTCATCAGCGAGGAAGAATTAAAATCTTTCCCAGATATCCAATCCCTAAGAACTTATGCTACCACCAAACCACCTCTACATGAAACACTTAAGAAGTACTAAACACAGAAGAAAAGGAAAAAAGAACAATGTTCTTCACAAGAGTACAGGAAAAATAATAAAATATACACGAACCAACCCCAAAACCAAAAAAAAGACCAAAAAAAAAAAAAAAAAGAAAAAAGAAAAAACCAAGTGGAAGAACAACAACTCAATAAGAACTCCATGATAGGGACAAACTCTCACATTTCAATAATTAGTCTGAATGTGAATGGACTAAACACACCACTGAAAAGACATAGAATGACAAAATGGATAAAATATCACCAGGCACCAATCTTCTTCCTTCAAGAGACCCATCTCACTAGAAAGGACATACACAGAT
>NW_007065636.1:0-312 GCF_000164805.1 Carlito syrichta
GTCACCATTGCTAACTAGTGGGCCAACTCGTCAGTCATCTTGTTAACCCAGCTAACTAGTCGGCCAACTTGTTAAGCCAGCTAACAAGTCGGCCGAGTAGGCAGCTAACGTGTTAAACAATCTAAATAGTCGGCCAACTTGTCAGCCCACAAGGTAATTCATCTAGCTAACTCGTTAAATAACTAGTTAAGTCTGCTAGTTAACTCATTTACCACCTAGTTAAAACAGTTACCTAACTCGTTAACTAACTCATTAAGAAAGATAACTATCTCGTTAGCCATCTAGTTAAGTCAGCTAGCTAAGTCAGCTAGC
>NW_007065637.1:0-395 GCF_000164805.1 Carlito syrichta
AAGAAGAAGAAGAAGAAGAAGAAGAAGAAGAAGCAGCAGAAGCAGAAGCAGAAGAAGAAGAAGAAGAAGAAGAAAAAGAAGAAGAAGAAGAAGAGGAAGAGGAAGAATAAGAACAAGCAGAAGCAGAAGCAGAAGAAACAGAAGAAGCAGAAAAAGCAGAAGAACAAGCAGAAGCAGAAGAAGAAGATGAAGAAGCAGACGTAGAAGCAGAAGCAGCAGCAGAAGCAACAGATGCAGCAGAAGCATCAGAAGCCTCAAACGCAGAAACAGAAGCAGAAGCAGAAGAATCAGAAGAAGAAGCAGAAGAAGAAGAAGAAGAAGAAGAAGAAAAAGAAGAAGAAGAAGAAGAAAAAGAAGAAGAAGCAGAAGGAGAAGGAGAAGCAGAAGAAGAAGCA
>NW_007065638.1:0-479 GCF_000164805.1 Carlito syrichta
GGAGGGCAGTGGCCGCTCCTGGCCACCACAGCCTCGACCTGCTGAGCTCCGGCGATCCTTCTGCCTCAGCCTTCCGAGTAGCTGGGCATGCTACCACGCCCGGCTGATTGTTTTGATTTATTGTAGAGATGAGGTCTCGCCAAGTCGCCCAGTCGGGTCTCGAACCCGCCGGCTCAGGCGATCCACTCACCTCAGCCTCCCAAAAGCGCGGGATTACAGGCTGAGCCACTGAGCCCGGCTAGCTTTTCCTTTTTTTTTTCCTTTTTTATTTTGAGTTCGAAGTCTCACTGTGTCGCCCAGTCTGGAGTGCAGTGGCACACGCCCGGCCACCGCAGCCTCGACCTGCTGGGTTCCAGCGATCCTTCCGCCTTAGCCTTCCAAGTAGCTGGAACTACAGGCGTGCGCTACCACGTCTGGCTAGTTTTTTTGATTTATTGTAGAGATGAGGTCTTGCCAAGTTGCCCAGGTGGGTCTCGAAC
>NW_007065639.1:0-303 GCF_000164805.1 Carlito syrichta
AATTGTAAGTTTATATTATTTATTTTTTGTAGAGACAGTATCACTATGTTGCCCAGGCTCGACTAAGGCAATCCTCTTGCCTTGGCATCCCAAAGTGCTGGGATTACAGGCTGAGCCACCGAGTCCGGCCGTCTTTAATATATTTAATTGTAAGTTTATATTATTTATTTTTTGTAGAGACAGTATCACTATGTTGCCCAGGCTCAACTAAGGCAATCCTCTTGCCTTGGCATCCCAAAGTGCTGGGATTACAGGCTGAGCCACCGAGTCCGGCCGTCTTTAATATATTTAATTGTAAGTTTA
>NW_007065640.1:0-364 GCF_000164805.1 Carlito syrichta
CAGTGGCCGCTCCCAGCCACCGCAGCCTCGACCTGCTGGGCTCCGGTGATACTTCCACCTCAGCCTTCCAAGTGATGGAACTACAGGCGCGCGCTACCACGCCCGGCTAATTTTTTGATTTATTGTAGAGATGAGGTCTCGCTGCCCAGGCGGGTCTCGAACCCGCGGGCTCAGGCAGTCCACTCACCTCAGCCTCTCAAAGGTGCGGGATTACAGGCTGAGCCACCGAGCCCGGCTTAAAAACTTTTTTTTTTTTTAATTTAAAAAAGTTGTTTTATTTCTTTGTTTGAGTTGAGTTGGAGTCTCACTCTGTCGTCCAGGCTAGAGTGCAACGGCACGCTCACAGTCACTGCAGTCTTGACGA
>NW_007065641.1:0-973 GCF_000164805.1 Carlito syrichta
CAACCTGAAACCTCTCTTTGTAAAAGGGGAGGATCATGAAAGCGTGTACATGAAACATTTTGAAGCAAGTACACTCAGGGCTGGGTGCGTGGGTGGCTCACGCCCACCAGCCCAGCACTTTTGCCGCCGAGGGCAGAAGGATCGCTGGAGCCCAGGAGTTAAGAGGGCAGCCCGGGCGACGCAGCCAGAGCTCGTCTCTAGCCCCCCGCCATCGAGAAACAGGAGTCAGGCATGACGGCCCACGCCTGTCGTTCCAACTCCTCAGGAGACCGAGGCGGAAGGATCACCAGAGCCCAGGAGGTCTAGGCTGTGTCGAGCCACGACCACGTCACCGTACTTCAGCCTGGGCCAACAGAGGGAGACCCCACCCCACCAACCCCCCAAAAAAGCCCCAGGCAGAAGAGCCAACGCTGATTACAATGACAAAGAAAGGGTGAAGAGACTCGATATCTGAACAATAGGACCCCTCCAGGGCAGGGGTGGTTTCCTAGGCAACAAGGGAGCGAGGGGAGGTGGGAGTGGCAGAGAATACTCGGAAACTGGAAAAAAAAAAGGCACAGGGAACGCCTGCCACCTCAGGCACTAGAGTGGGAGGTGGGGGTGAGAGGAACGCCCGCGTCCAGGGTTTTGAGACCAGCCTGAGCAACTCTACGTGGAATCAAAACATCTGCCGGGCTCGGTGACGCACGTCTGTGGTGCCAGCTACACGGAAGGCCGAGGCGGAAAGGTCACTTGAGCCCAGCAGGACACCCAGGCTGCGCTGTCCGGGAACGTGACACCGCCCTCCAGCCTGGGTGACAGAGTGAGACTCCTACTTAAAAAATAAAACACAATAAAATAAAAAATGTTTCTTTCCTTTTTTCAGGCAAAAGCTTTCATTTTTCTTAGTGAGCCAGCCCACGAATGCAGAGCACATCATCAAAAAGTCACATCCCCATTCAACATGTCTGACTTCTCGACTGTGGAGATTTCC
>NW_007065642.1:0-385 GCF_000164805.1 Carlito syrichta
GAATGAAATGGAGAGTAATGGAATGGAATGGAATTGAAAAGAAAGGAATGGAGGAAAAACAAATGGAATGGAATGGTGAGTAATGGAATGGAATTGAAAGGAATGGAATGGAGGATAACTGAATGGAATGGACAGTAATGAAATGGAATGCAATGGAATGGAATGTAGTGTAAAGGAATGGATTGTAATGGAATGAAATTGAGTGTTGCAGAATGGAATGGAATGGAATGGAATGGAATGGTGTGGAATGGAATGGAGAGTAACGGAATGGAATGGAATGAAATGCAATGTAGACTTACAGAATGGAATGGCATAGAATGGGGAGTAAAGGAATGGAATTGAATGGAATGCAATGGAATGGAATGGATTGGAATAGAATGGAGAG
>NW_007065643.1:0-699 GCF_000164805.1 Carlito syrichta
CTAGTCTTCAACTCATTATGAAAAGTTGGAGTGTGAAGTTGAAGGGGATCAGAGCAGGCAAGGCAAAATTGGTCATCCTTGTGAACAACTGCTTGGCTTTGAGGAATTGTGAGCGAGTACATCATGCTGGCCAAAACTTGTGTCCATAACTACAGTAACAATAATTTAAATTGGGTGCAATGTGTGAAAAATACTACAGATTGCACAATGCTAATATTGATCTAGGTGATTCTGATATTAGAAACATGCCAGAACAGACTGATTAAAATTAAACCATGAGAAATTTTTTAGTAAAACTTGCTAGAACTTTTTTTCTTTTAAATAATAACAACTGAACATATATGTTTGCATTTATTTCTAGTCACTTTATTTGGACTATTTTTTTACTACTATAGCCATATCTTTCTGAGTTGTCTACTCAATGGCTCATGAACTGTATCATTATTACTGATTTTTTTTTTTGAGTTCGAGTCTCACTCTGTCACCCAGACTGGAGTGCAGTGGCTGCTCCCAGTCACCGCAGCCTCGACCTGCTGGGCTCCAGCGATCCTTCAGCCTCAGCCTTCCAAGTAGCCAGAATTATGGGCATGCGTTACCACGTCTGGCTAATTTTTTGATTTATTGTAGAGATGAGGTCTCACTGCCCAGGCAGGTCTCGAACCTGTGGGCTCAGGCAATTCACTCACCTCAGCCTCCCAA
>NW_007065644.1:0-829 GCF_000164805.1 Carlito syrichta
GACCGTCCACAGAAGTCATGAGCAGCACTCCTCAGAAAGGTCAAAAGGATCAAGGTCATCCAAAACAACAGTAGTCTGAGAAATGGTCACAGCCAAAGGGGATGCTGAGGAAGCAAAATGACTGAGTGTAATTTAGATCTTGGATGGACTCCTGGAATGGAAAAGGGACATTAGGAAAAAACTGAGGAAACTTGAATACAGGTTGGGCTTTAGTTAATAACAATAATGTACCAATATGGATTCAATAATTAGCTGTAGATTTAAAAGGACTGTAAGATAAAGTTACTTTTTAAAAATTGGGAATACATTTTGCAGGAAAGAGTTTCCGCCATAAGATTAATGTGTAGAGCCCCAATGTTACCGTTTGACTAGGGATGAAAGGCCTGCATTCTCGGATGCCCATATTCTCTCTAGTTACTAGTACTGGAGTGTCACTCAGATGTAGCATCTCGAAACTTCACTGTGGGTCTTTGGGTTTTGTGTCCATCTGTCTCACTGTCGTGTACTCAGTCGAGGTCAAAGAGGCAAGAAAGCTGATGTTTTTTCAGTATCCACCGTGTCCCAAACGTGTACTGGATTTCACTAAAGTTCACACATCCAATTAGAAGCCTATGGAAAAGGCCTGTCATTCACACAGATGAGAAAAGCTGAGGCTTGCCCAAAATCACACTGATGTTTACCGGCAGACCACAGGAGCACCTTGGTTGTTACTTGACTCCGTTCTGGCCTCTCTCTCCTCCCAACATATACACCTTTGCAGGTGAGATTTGGACTTTGAGCATACCCGCTCTCCCCATCACTGGACCTGGACCCCCATGAGTGGCTGCGT
>NW_007065645.1:0-711 GCF_000164805.1 Carlito syrichta
TATTAGTGCCGCCTGATACTACTTGCCTTCTTAGTGCCATCTGATACTACTTCCTTTATTAGTGCCATCTGATCCTACTTGCCTTATTAGTGCCTTCTGATTCTACTTGCCTTATTAGTGCCGTCTGATCCTACTTCCCTTATTTGTTCCGTCTGATATTACTTGCCTTATTATTTCCATTTGATCATGCTTGCCATATTACTGCCGACTAATACCACTGAACTTCTTAGTGTCGTCTGATACTACTTGCCTTCTTAGTGTCGTCTGATGGTTCTTGCCTTCTTAGTGTCGCCTGATACTACTTGCCTTGTTAGTGCCATCTGATACTACTTGCCTTGTTATTGCCGTCTGATACTTCTTGCCTTGTTAGTGCCATCTGATCCTACTTGCCTTATTTGTGCCGTCTGGTACTCCTTGCTTTATTAGTGCCGTCTGATACTACTTGCCTTGCTAGTGCCGTCTGATCCTACTTGCGTTATTAGTGCCTACTGATACTACTTGCCTTATTAGTGCCGTCTGATACTACTTGACTTATTAGTGCCGACTGATACTACTTGCCCTATTATTGCCTTCTGATACTGCTTGCCTTGTTAATGCCATCTGCTACTACTTGCCTTATTAGTGCCGTCTGATAATTCTTGCCTTATTAATGTCGTCTTATACTACTTCCCTTTTTAGTGCCGCCTGATACTACTTGCCTTCTTAGTGTCA
>NW_007065646.1:0-683 GCF_000164805.1 Carlito syrichta
CAATACTTCCCGTAAGATGTTCCATAGGGAATAAGAATCTTGTGGCATTTGAGTTGCACCATGATTATCATACCATTTTTTCATATTTTTACCTACCTCATCCCATGTCTCTAATTCTAAAGTACCTTGATCAGGAAACCAGGGATTAACTTTCTGTACAAAATCTAAAAGTAACTTTATCTTTACTTTTCTTAACACCTTTATGCTTTAACGCTTTACACATGATTCGAACATAGGCTCGTCTCTCTTTGGAGTTGCAGTTCCCCATAACTGTAACAACAAAACACCAATATACACAATATACAGTAATATCTCTAAAAAACTAAATCACTCTTTTTACGGTGATAACGAGTCACGCAGTCCATCAGCGACACTATACAACCAACCTGCTTGCCTATCAACCCGTGCAATCTGGGGGGCCTGGAGCACCCTAAGGCAACGTCCATCCTGAAACGAGATGAATGAACAAACGGGGAACATATATATATACAATTACCGGAGTCAGGCCCCTGTTCGGGCGCCAAAGCTGTTGGAGTCCCACTCCGACCTTGGGAGGAAAGGTTAGGACCCGCACCGGAGAATCAGGAGATGGCGAGAAGGGACCACTCGGAGGCAGTTCTTCTGGGAACAGTCTGATCAGGACTGAAGCCAATTTTATTCAAACCTTTTCCAACTTATATACC
>NW_007065647.1:0-2793 GCF_000164805.1 Carlito syrichta
AAGGAACTCAAACGTGCTGAAAAGAAAAAAACAAACAACTCCATTATAAAATGGGCAAAAGATATGAACAGACACTTCTCAAACATCCGAGCAGCCAACCGACACATGAAGAAATGTTCAACCTCACTAATCATCAAGAAGATGCAAATCAAAACCACACTGAGATGTCACCTAACTCCAGTCAGAATGGCAATTATCAACAACTCGAAAAATAACAGCTGCTGGAGTGGGTGTGGAGAAAAGGGAACTCTCTTACACTGTTGGTGGGAGTGTAAACTAGTGCAACCTCTGTGGAAAGCAGTGTGGCGATTCCTAAAAGCATTAAATATCAACCTCCCATACGACCCCGCAATCCCCCTACTGGGAATATATCTGGAAGAACAGAAATCACTCTATAAAAAAGACACCTGCACACGTATGTTTATTGCAGCCTTGTTCGCAATAGCAAGAACCTGGAAGCAACCATGCTGCCTATCAAAAGAGTACTGGATTTAAAAAATGTGGTACTTATACATGATGGAATACTACGCAGATATAAAAAAGAACAAAATCATGAATTTCGCAGCAACCTGGATGGAACTAGAGTCTATAATACTGAGTGACCTCTCACAAAAACAAAGGTCCCAGTATCACATGTTCTCACTCATATAATGGACCTTAAACATCCAACCTAATACTATAAGAAAATGACTGACAGTAGAGGGAAACTATGGCAGGGAGGAGAGATGGGATTAACGAGCAAATATCTGTCTGGGGATGGGGAAGCACCTCTTATCAACAGGGTGCCTGAATTAAATGTATCTGTATACCTAACAATTTTTCCATCTTAAAATTTGTTTACATTTTCTTGGTGGACTCTATATTTTCGATTTGTTAATTTTGATTGAATGTTACAGATGTGCAATCCTTAGAGAAAAGTTTCCCTTATATATTTGAGGGAAATATAACATTCCCTTCATATTTCAACCCAATTTATATTTTTAGAAGAGTATTTCCATTGTATCCCCTAGTATTTTCTCTACTTGAGACATAATGCTGTACTCTGCAACAAAGTATCCAGTTAATCTGATATTTTAATCACCAAGCATTTAAACTCAGGCACACAGAAAAAAGAGAATTTGGGGCCAAATACACATAAACCAAGATAACATGAAGATTTACAAATTAGTATTTGTGCTCCTCATTAGTATAAAAATTTAGATAATTGAAAATTAGGTAAAATTGACAATGATCTTAGCTAAAGCAATTTTCAAATCCTGTTATAAAAACATCTAAAAGGCTGTTACATAATACTAAAAACATTCAAAACTTTCTAAACTAAAGAAAGTGTTAAAATAGTATGTGGTTGTGATATAATCAAGCTCCAACAGGATTCGGTGACCATAATAGTAAAACACTACCTCGTGGGCAACCAACTCAGGTCCCCTCACAGTGTGGGAGTTTCCCTTTCCTCTCAGTATATACTGCTTTACAAAAAAAAAAGGCTACCTCGTTTAGTGGATTCTTGAATGGTCACTTAAACCTGGAGAAGCTTTTGTATAGGTGTGAACACTTGGTTTTATTCACTTCTTGGGAATAAAATTCACCATGTCTACCCATTTGAGAGAGCACTGTACACAAGCCCTTGAAGCCTAAGGATTGCTCAGTAGTCAAGGTCCCTCCCATTATAATGTCAAAGTTCTGAGGCTGCTGACATAAATGACAATTTGACATACATTTTTCCCTGAATTTGCTTACATCTTTAATGTAAAAATTAGCTTTTGGTGCAATCTGCAGATTCAATGAAATAACCATTAAGTTAATATCATTCTTCTCAGACCTGGCAATTACAATAAAGAATTCATAAGAGCTGGCCTCTGTGGCACTGCCTGTAATCCTGTGGCTTTGGGAGGGTGAGGTGAGTGGATTGCCTGACACTGAGGGTTTGAGACGCACCTGGAGGGAAACCTCATCTCTACAATAAATCCAAAAATCATCCAGGCGTGGTAACGCATGCCTATCATTCAGGATACTGGGAAGGTTGAGGAGGAAGGATCAGTGGAGCACAGCAGGTCGACCCTGTGGTGGCGGGAAGCAGCCACTGCACTCCAGTCTGGATGAAAGAGTGAGACTCCAACTGAAAAAAAGAGAAAGTATTCATATGAAACCATAAACACTCAAGAATAACCAAAAGAATCTTATCAAAAGAAACAAAGCAGGAGTTAGAAACAAAGGAAGGGAGGGGCATACCTCATCAACGAGGAACCCTGCATAATCAATGCTTGTATATCTAACTCTGAATTGTACCCCACATTTTTTAAAAAATTAAAATAAATAATTAAATAAATAAATAAATGAAAGCTGTAAAACAAGCAACTCACTTCATTTTTTAATTTTTTCTTACTATAAAAATGTCTATAATTCAGCGTTGTCTATAGAAATGTTCATTATGCAGGGATTGACTTATTAAGCAGTGTATAATACTCTAAGATAACTCCTTTTCTTTTTAATACGTTAGTATACCGCGTATAATTCTGCCTTCAAAATTGACAGCTACAGTGTTTCTCACATAAATTCTGCATGTTTTATTCTGCCTAAATTGAAACTTGTTGAGATTCCAGAAATATATCATTCTTAGATGATTGAACCTTGAGATTCAGTGTACCTAAGTGCTATTCAGAAGGCAGAATGCATAATAAATCTTTAAAATTTTAGAAAATAAACCAGTATCCTAATTTAATACAACTTTTTCCTTTCTTAAAATTTTTGTATATTTTCTTTGTGCACTCTGTATTTTCTGCTTGTTAACTTTGA
>NW_007065648.1:0-392 GCF_000164805.1 Carlito syrichta
TCATTCCTGGGATGCAAGGCTGGTTCAACATTCATAAAACCATAAATGTAATAAAATACATCAACAGATGTCAAAACAAAAACCACATGATTATATCATTAGATGCAGAAAAAGTTTTTGATAAATGCAGTACCCCTTCTTGATAAAAACCCTTGAACATCTAGGCAAATGGGGAACATACCTCAAAATAGTAAAAGGCATCTACGACAAACCCACAGTCAGCATACTCCTAAATGGACAAAAATTGGAACCATTTCCACTGAAAACTGGAACAAGACAAAGATGCCACTCTCACCCCTCCTGTTCAACATAGTATTGGAAGTCCTGGCTTGAGCAATCAGAGAAGAGGAGGCAATCAGGGGTATCCAATAGGAAAAGAGGAAGTCAAGTTA
>NW_007065649.1:0-313 GCF_000164805.1 Carlito syrichta
CCCTGATGATTAGTGGGGTTGAGCATTTCTTCATGTGTTTGTTGGCTGCTCAGATGTCTTGTTTTGTGAAGTGTCTGTTCATATCTTTTGCCCATTTTATAATGGGGTTTTGTTTTTTTCTTTTCAGCACATTTGAGTTCCTTGTAGATCCAGGATGTTAAGCCTTTGTCAGACCTAGTGTTGGCAAATACTTTTTCCCAGCCTGTAGGCTGTATCCCCTCTCTTGATGGTTTCTTCGGCTTTGCAGAAGTTTGTCAGTTTAATAAGGTCCCACTTGTCTATCTTCTCTCTTATGACCTGTGGGTTTCGGGTT
>NW_007065650.1:0-404 GCF_000164805.1 Carlito syrichta
GCTGGGCTCAGGCAATCCTTCTGCCTCAACCTTCTGAGTAACTGGGAGGACAGCTGCACACCACCACATTCACTAATTTTTAAAAATTTTTTTGTAGAAATGAGCTCTTGCGGCCGGGCTCGGTGGCTCAGCCTGTAATCCCAGCACTTTGGGAGGCCGAGGTGAGTGGATTGCCTGAGCCTGCGGGTTCGAGACCTGCCTGGGTAACTTGACAAGACCTCTTCTCTACAATAAATCAAAAAATCAGCCGGGCGTGGTAGCGCGCGCCTGTAGTTCCGGCTTCTTGGAAGGCTGAGGCGGAAGAATCGCCGGAGCCCAGCAGGTCGAGGCCGCGGTGGCCAGGAGTGGCCACTGCACTCCAGTCTGGGTGACAGAGTGAGATTCCGACTCAAAAAAAAAAAAAA
>NW_007065651.1:0-11910 GCF_000164805.1 Carlito syrichta
CAACCATGCTGTCCATCAAAAGAGGACTGGATTTAAAAAATGTGGTACATATACATGATGGAATACTATGCAGCCATGAAAAAGGACAAAATCATGAATTTCACAGCAACCTGGATGGAACTAGAGTCTATAATACTGAGTGACTTCTCACAGAAATAAAGATCTGAGTACCACATGTTCTCAGTCATATAGTGGACCTTGATCATCCAATGCACTACCATAAGAAAATGACTGACAGTTGTGGGAAACCATGGGGGGGTGAGGGGAAGGGAGATGGGATTAATGGTAGTAAACATCTGTCTGGGGATGGGGAGACACCTCTTATCAACAAGGGTGCCTGAACAAAGCATATTTGTATACCTAACCCTTAACTATACCCCACAATATCATAATAAAAAATATTGATTATGCCGGGCTTGGTGGCTCAGCCTGTAATCCCGTGCTTTGGGAGGCTGAGGTGAGTGGATTGCCTGAGCCCGTGGGTTCGAGACCCACCTGGGAAGCAAGATCTCATCTTTACAATAAATAAAAAAATCAGCCGGGTGTGGTAGCACATGCCTGTAATTCTGACTACCTGGAAGGCTGAGGCAGAAGGATCCCAGAGCCCAGCAGGTTGAGGCTGTGGTGGCCGGGAGCGGCCACTGCACTCCAGTCTGGGTGACAGAGTGAGACTCCAACTCAAAAAGAAAAAAAAATATTGATTATAAAAAAAAAGAAAGATGAACAAAACTGACAAAAGTTAGCTATTTTAACCAAAAAAAAGACTCAAATGATTGGAATCAGAAATAAAAGAAGGAAAATTATTACTGACCATACAGAAATAAAAAGCATTATAAAGAAATACTATGAACTACTATATGCCAATAAACGTTAGATAATTTAGATGAAATGGATATATTCCTGGAAAGACACAAACTGCCAAAGCAGACTCAAGAAGAAACAGACAATCTGAACAGACCTATAATAAGTAAAGAGATTGGATTAGTAATAATAATAATTAAAAAAACTACACACAAAGAAAAGCCTAGGCCTAGAGAGCTACTCTACTACATTTTATCAAACATTTTTTAAAAAATTAATGCCAATTATTCACAAACATTTCAAAAAAAGAAGACAACACTGCCCAACCAATTATATGAGACCAGAATTACCCTGATATCAAAACCAAAGATATCCCTAGAAAAGAAAACCACAGTCCAGTATCTTTTCTAAATATGGGCACAAAATTCAGCAGCACATAAAAAGAATTATGTGCCATGACCAGATGAGAGTTATCCTAGGAATGAAAGACCCAAAAATCTATTTATGTAACCAATAGGAAAAAAAACCTCTTGATTATCTCAATAAACACAGAGAAAGCATCTTTACAGAAGTTCAACATCCTTTCAAAACTAGGAATAAAAGGGAACTCAACTTGATAAAAAGCATTGGCAATAACCCCACGGCCAACATCATAATTACTGGTGAAAGACTGGATGCTTTCCCCTCAAGGTCAAGGATAAAACAAGGATGCCCACACTCACCACGTCTATTCAACATTGCACTTGAGGTTCTAGCCAGGGTATTAGGCAAGAACAAGTAATAAAAGGCATCCACACTGAAAAGGATGTAAAAATAATCTTTATTCACAGATGACACTATCTTGTATATAAAAAATCCTAAGGAATCTACTAAAAAACTGTTGGAACTAATAACCAAGTTCAGTATGGTTATAAGATATAAAATAAATACAAAAATTAATTATATATCTATATAATTGCAATGGACAATCCAAAAATGGGAAATTTAAAATAATTTCAGCTATAAAAGCATCAAAAATAACAAAATCTGTAGGGAAATATTTAACAAAGAAGTACAAAACTTACACTCTGAAAACTATAAAACATTGCTGAAGAAAGTTAAAGAAGAAGATCTAAAGAAATGGAAAAACATCACATATTCATGGATTGGAAGACTTAGTTTTGTTAGGATAGCAGTGATCCCCAAGTTTATCTGCAACTTCAATGCAAGGGCTTTTTCCCAAGCCCAAAAAGGCTAGGAGAAGAAGTTTGAGGAGAGAGAGAGAAAAGAGGGTGAAGGAGGGAGTCGATCTGTGTGTTTTGAAGGCATAGATACTCAGGCCTTCACTGCCTTTTTGACTGTCTAAAAAAGAACTCCGAGTCTTTTAATTTCTTTAATTTTAAAATGTGGGATATACTTCAGTGTTAGGTATACAAATATTCATCATGCAGGTATCCTTGTTGATGAGCTGTGCTCCCCACCCTGGGCAGTTTCCCACTACTGCCAATCTCTTTCTTATAGTATTATGATAATTGTTCAAGATCCACTTATGAGTGAGAGCATGTGGTACTCAGTTCTTCGTCTCCGTGATAGATCACTCAGTATTATAGACTGTAAGTTCATTCAAGTTGCTGTGAAGTTCATAATTTTGTTCTTCTTTATGGTTGCGTATTATTCCATCATGCATATGTATTGCATTTTTAAAATCCAGTCCTTTTTCAATGGGCTGCATGGTAGGTTCCCATGCCCATTTCAATGGGCAGCATGGTTGGTTCTATTGTGAATAATGCTGCAATAAACATGCATGTGCAGGTATCTTTTTCATAGGGTGATTTGAATTCCTCCAGGTATATTCCCAGCAGGGGGATTGCAGGGTCGTATGGAAGGTCAATTTGTAGATTTTTTAGGAATCGCCACATTGTTTTCCACAGAGTTTGTATTAGTTTACACTCCCAACAGTGTAGAAGTGTTCCCTTCTCCCCACATCCTCTCCAGCATCTGTTGTTTTTGAGTTAATGATGATGGCCATCCTTGTAAGCACTTGTCTTTGACTCTGCAATTCCATTTCTAAGACTTTATCCTACAGATCTTCTCAAGCTCATGCCCACATGCTCAATGATATAAAAAGAAGTTTACTACAAGACTTGGGGACTGATTAAATAAAGTATGATGCAACTCTACTAGGAAAAGGAGTTAAGACAAGGTCTTGCTATGTTGCCTGGGCTGATCTCGAACTCTTGGGCTCAAGCAGTCCTCTCACCTCAGCCTCCCAGAGTTAGGTGGTATTTCAGTGTGGTTTTAATTTGCATTTCTTTGATGACCAGTGAGGTTGGACATTTTTTCATGTATCTGTTGGAGAAGCCCGAGTCTTTAGCAGACACAGAGCAGGAGAACCGCAGAACCCTGGCTCTGATGACCAGATGGACACCCCACACACCTGTCTCTTAGACCAGTGGTAGGTCCCTAAACCATGATGCCACCTTATGAATGAGGAACCCTGGCCGGGGCTCAAGTTAGATTCTTCTGCTAGGTCAGAGACAAAATTTAAGTTGAGTTATGGGGGAGGGAATATATATATGTGTGTGTGTGTGTGTTTGTGTATATATGTATGTGTATATATATATGTGTATGTATATGTGTATGTATATATATATACATACACACACACACACACACACACACACACACACACACACACACACACATTTCTTTACATACCTGCATTCAGGGAATGAGATTCACACGTATTTGCTTACTAAAGACATTTTTTCAGGAGTATGGGGGCAAGGAACATGAGCAACAGCACAGGAAGAACACCCCTGCTGCACTCTGTCACTTGCCTGCATAGTTCAGGTTCGGCCTCTCTGGCTTCCCTCTCACAGGCCGTCCCCCAAGTGCAGCAACAGTGTTGGTTAAATCTCATGCCACTCAACTAGTGCACAGTCAACTGGGAGTCTGCTACTAATATTTGCTGACCCTAGAGAAAGATTACAGCAAATAAACATATACAAATTGGCTATAGCTCATGTCTTTAGTTCCATTAAGAAGTGTTTATTGCTAGTATCATAACATTTGGAAGAACATCTCAGCTGTTTTTACGCATGTATTATCTGCATATGGATTTTTAGAAAAAAATTATCAGCACGGCAACCACTTCGGGTGCCCTCCCACTGTGGGAGCTTTTCTGTCCTCTCAATAAATCCTGCTAAGAGAGAAAGAAAGAGAGAGAGAGAGAGAGAGAGAAAGAAAGAAAGGTTCAGCACAAGGATGCTCCTCTTCTTCTTCCTAGATCTCCAGTGTCCCTCTCAAGGACAGGAACAGTACTTACCAGTATCCTGTAGGTTGTGGAAATGATCCATGCATAGACCAAATATACGTTGATAATATTTGTTTTTAAAATCCAGTGAAGCTCAGTGATGCACACTGCCTTTTGTTTTGTTTTTAATTAAAGATAAGGTCTTGCTATGTTGCCTAGGCTGATCTCAAATTCTTGGGCTCAAGCAGGCCTCTCACCTCAGCCTCCCAGAGTGCCTGGCCCTGACACATGCTGTTTTACCTTGACTTTTCCATTTAGTAATATGTCCTGACAGTCATACCCCGCTACCTCCTTTCTTTTTCCCTGCTGCACAGTATTCTAGTAGAGTTGCATCGTGCTTTATTTAATCAGTCCCTAAGTCTTGTAGCAAACTTCTTTTTATATCATTGAGCATGTGGGCATGAGCTTGAGAAAATCTGTAGGATAAAGTCTTAGAAATGGAATTACAGAGTCAAAGACAAGTGCTTACTGAATTTTGATAAATGTTGCCAAATTGTTCCTCCTAGAATTCTGAGCCTCAGTTTTCTCATCTGCTAAAGAGGTTTAAACAAAAGTACCTATTTTTTTTCTTAGTGAGAAAGCAGGATTTATTGAGAGGACAGAAAAGCTCCCACAGTGGGAGGTGACACGAAGGGGTTACCTCAAAATTACCTATTTTAAAGGGATGTCACAAGGATTCAGCTCAACAGTCTATGTAAAGTAAGGCAGGAAGAGGACCCCAGCCAATGCAAAAAAGGACATTGGATCTTACGTGAAGCTGCTTGTAGAGGTTAGCTAATGGTTAACTAATGGTTAGAAAATGCTTAGGCTAATTGGCAAGTCTGGGGGTCACTATTGAAACTGAGAGGCTGGTGTGAACTGGTTATGGGGTCAATCACATGGACACTGAATTTAATTGGGATGATGGCAGAACTGACAGGCAGGAACCAACTCCTTCACTGAATGTGGATGAGTAGCAGTAAGAAGGAGGGAAGGTGATACCAGCTGGTGAAAACTGCCTCAGTGGAGGAGGTGAGGCTATACAAAGGTGGAAGGGCCTGATATAGGCCAGTGGAACAAGATAGAGATTCTGGAAGCAAAGCCTCAAGTTCTCAACCAACTCATCTTCGACAAAGCCTCCACCACCAACCACTGGGGAGAGGAGAACCTATTCAGTAAATGGTGCTGGGAAAACTGGATGACCAAATGCAGAAGATTAAAACAAGGCTCCTGTCTATCCCCATAAACAAAAATCAACTCTAAATGGATCAAAGACCTAAATGTAAAGCCACAAACTATAAGAACCTTAGAAAATGCAGGAGCCACTCTTATGGAAATTGGAACTGGCAGCCAATTCCTGCTCAAAACCCCAGATGCCCATGCCATAAGAGATGAGACAAGCTTCTGCAAAGTCCAAAGAAATCATCGAGAGAGCAGGGAGACAACCCACAGAATGGGGAAAAATATTTGCCAACTATATATCTGACAAAGATCTAATATCCAGGATCTACAAGGAACTCAAATGTGCCAAGAAGGAAAAAACAAACAGCTCCATTTACAAAGTGGGCAAAAAATATGAATAGACAGTTCTCAAAAGAAGACATATGAGCAGCCAACAGATATATGAAAAAATGCTCAGCCTCACCAGTCATCAAAGAAATGCAAATTAAAGTCACACTGAGATACCATCTAACTCCAGTCAGGATGGCCATCATCAATAACTTAAAAAGCAACAGATACTGGAGAGGATGCAGGGAAAAGGAAACACTTCTACACTAATGGTGGGAGTGTAAACTAGTATAATCTCTGGGAAACAGTCTGAAGATTCCTAGAAGATCTAAAAATAAACCTTCCATATGACCCACAATCCCCCTGCTGGGAATATACCTGGAGGAACTCAAATCACTCTATGAAAAAGATATCTGCACATGCATGCTTATTGCAGCATTATTCACAATAGCAAAAACATGGAATCAACTGTGCTGCTCATCAAAAGAGGACTGGATAAGAAAAATGTGGTACATACACATGGTGGAACATTACACAGGTATAAAGAAGGACAAAATTATGAACTTCGCAGCAACTTGGATGGACTTACAGTCTATAATACTGAGTGATCTATCACGGAAACAAAGAACTGAGTATCACATGTTCTCACTCAATAAGCAGACCTTGAACAATTGTTATAATACTATAAGAAAGGGACTGGCAGTAATAGGAAACTGCCAGGGGAGGGGAGGGTGGAATTGGCAGTATTGGGAAACGGCCAAGGAAGGAGGGGCACACCTCATCAACAAGGGTACAAGCATAATGAACATTTGTTTACCTGACTCTGAACTGTACCCCACATCTTTAAAATTAAAAATTAAAAAACAAATACTGAGTGATCTCTCACAGAAACAAAGAACTGAGTACCACTGTTCTCACTCATAAGTGGACCTTGAACAATTATCATAATACTGTAAGAAAGGGATTGGCAGGAGTGGGAAACTGCCAGGGAGGGGGGACACGCCTCATCAATAAGGGTATCTGGATAATGGCCATTTGTATACCTAATCCTGAATTGTACCCTACATTTTTAGAAATAAAATTAACAAAAAGAAGTATACCAAAACACACACACATACACACACACACACACACACACACACACACACACACACACACACACACACACACACACAAAGGCAGGGGAGCCTGGTTTAGAAAGAGCACTGGCCTGTCTTGTAGAATGAAGAACAGACTCACCACACTCAGGTGCTACAGAAGAACGCTGCAGTGAAGGTCAAAAAAAAAAAAAAAGAAAGAGAGAGAGAGAGAGATGAGGGAGGCGGAGGCTCCATGGATACTGACTCCGTAGAGAACACTGATCCAAAGAATGCAATTCCCTGGCTCCAGAACGAGTTGTCAGGGCGAGTCCTGACCTAGGGAGGGATGGGAAGAGAGGGAGAGTGGAAGCATGGAGCAGCGCTACAAGGAAAGGAGGCTTGTAGCCAGAAAGGCCCTCATGGCAGGGGGTGATTCATTTCTCCCATTGTTCTTTTCAAGTTTTTTGAGCAGTGTCAAAGAGCATGTGATCTCTACTACGAGAAACCAGAGAGACAGCTGTAGCCAGAGCTGCAAAGAAATCCCCCCAGTTTAGGGAGAGAGTTTTTGCCAACGCTTTCGACCTCCTGCCAGTTTCCTGACAACCCTAGTGAAAACAAACAGTAAAATCAAGTTAAGAATAAGAAAAAAAATAGATAAAACAATAAAGATGATAAGTTATCTTTCTAAAGAGAAAAAGGAATGAATGAAAATGGAAAGGAAATAATCATGGTTTAAGCACAAGAAACATATCTAAAACAGAAAAACCAGAAGTTTCATAAGTCATATGTTGAAATTAATGGCACAGTTTAAGTGTAAAATGACTTTTAAGGGAATTTGAAATCATACAAAATATGAAAATAAATACCGATAAAAAATACCAACATGAACTTTAAAAATAAATAAATAGATCATGGGTGGTGGCTCACACCTGTAATTCCAGCACTTTGGGAGGCTAAGGTGGGAGGATCACTTGAACCTAGGAGTTCAACCTGGGCAACATAGCAAAACCTCATCTCTACAAAAAACAAAAAATTAGCCAGGTGCAGTGGTGTGCGCCTGTAGTCCCAGCTACTTGGGAGACTAAGGTAGAAAGATCACCTGAGCCCAGGGGGGTCACAAGACTGCCATGGGCCATGATTGTTGTGATCATGCCACTGCACTCCAGCCTGGGCAACAGAGTAAGACCCCAACTCAAATTAAATAAATAAATCCCAAAGTCAATATAACATATTCAGATAAAGAAGACTCAAAGGTTAAGAGCAGATATCATAAAATAAATAAAAATAAAGAAGCCACAGATAAGGTCCTTTAAATTGCCTATAAAAAGAAGCTAAATAATTTAAAATATAAAGAATTTAAAAATAATAACTGACTGAAATAAGTAAAGACAGAAGATAAAAAATGTTGCAGATAAAATAGTGATGGCTAAAACATAGCAAGGTGAAAAAGTTAAAGAGATAAAAACAATAAAAAAGATTAAAAATCATACAAAATGCTAGAAAATAAAATGTAAAGGTAGATTTATCAAAGGGAAGATCTGTGTGGGAAGGACAGCAGTGAGAGTGTCTGCTATCTGACAGAAAAATATTTTTCAAATTGCAGCAAAATGAAAAGCTGAAGAAGAAAGCATAAAAGCAAAAGAAATATGAACAGATTAAAAAGATAAAATCAGAATATAGAAAGACTTGAAAAGTGACTAAATAATGTAATACAATTCAAAATAATTCAAAGCAACTTAAGTCAGAATTAAAACATACCAAGACAACATAAAAGCACAGGCAAAAATATTTCAGATGAAATCCTTAATAAGTACAACACACACATGAAAAACAGTTAAGGGTGAGCACTTAAGAGGGAACTTAGGGTTGAAGCAGCCCCAACAGGGAATGAAAAAGAAGTCCCGGATGGGAACAGAGAGGCAGAAAAAGGGAGCAGGACCCCAGGCCAAGCCCGCAGCACCCCCATGGAGGCCCCTGGAAGGCCGCTTCCAGGGAGGAACCACACTGCAATAATAAGCAGCTGGCAGCCCAAATCTGTCAAACTCACTGGGACTGCCAGGAGGCCCCTCTCACTCCCTTGCATGTGCCCAGTTGCAGCTGTAGCAGTCAATAATCCTTATGCACGGAACAGGAATCTTTTCATACCAAGTCACAAATAGTACAGGACTGGTAAGCACATACACCAGCTTTGAAGACAGACTAATCCTCCCTTCTTAGCCACATGCTCTTGGGCAAGTGTCCTAACCTTTCTAAGCCTCGAGTTTCTCATCAGAAAAATAGGAGTAATTATATCTACCTTATAAGACTATTTTGAAGATTCCACAAGATGAAGTTTATAAATTGTGTTACAAACTATCAACAAATGATAACCTTTATTATATTAACCTGCTCGGAGGAAAAAGTTTTTTTCCATTACAACTATACAAAAAAAAAGATTATGTATATTATACTACATACACACACACACACACACACACACACACACACACACACACACACACGCACGCACATATATTTGATTTAGGGTCTCTCTCTGTAGCCCAGGCTAGAGTACAGTGGCAGGTCACTCACCGCAGCCCCCAACTCCTGGGCTCAAGTAGTCCTCCTGCGTCAGCCTCTCGAGTAGCTAGGATTACAGATGCATACCACCATGCCCAGCTAATTTTTTATTTTTCATAGAGACGAGGTCTCACTATATTGCCAGGTTGGTCATGAGCTCCTGGAGTCAAGCAATCCTCTCATCTAGGCCTCCCAAAGTGCTGGGATTACAGGCATGAGCCACCACAACAGGTTTTTTTTTAAAAAAGACAAAATATTTCTAAGGTGTTGGAATTTTCTTGAGGAAGAACCAGCAAAGACTCAACTAGGCCATCTTTTCTTAATTTTTTTTTTTTTCGCTTAACACAACACAAATTTATTATCTTACAGTTCTGAAGCTCAGAAGGCCTAAAATCTAGGTGTCCACATAGCTGTGTTTGTTCTGGAAACTCTAGGAAAGAATCTGTTTCCTTGTCTCTTCCAGTTTCTAGATGCCACTTCTCTTCCTTTGTGACCTCTTCCTCACTTCAGTGCCAACAAAACAGCATCTTCAACTCTCCCCCCCCACCGTCCCCACTTCTGTTTCTCTCATCATACCTCCTTCTGAATTTGGCTTTTTGAATCTGAATAAAGACCCTGACACCAGGCCCACCTGGATAACCCAGGGTCATCTTCCCATCTCAAAACCCTTAACTTTTGCACAGGTTCTGGAGCTTAGAATACAGATATCATCAGGGTTTCATCATTCTGTCGACCACATCCCCTATGTGTCCATCCTAAGCTGCTTAGACTTAAGCCCTAACTCTTACTAGGGGCAAGGACCACCCAGATGTCAGACCACCTGAGACCTCTGCAGTTAAGGTTGCTGCCCCAGATCTTTGGCCCATGCAAAAGGGGTCCAGCACTCAGTCTAGTGAAAATGGAACCTTCCTCAAAAGGTGTCATGGGAGAAGGATTGGAGACCCAGCAGTTTGTAGTGAAAGCCAAGGAGACAATGTGCCCTGGACATGTTATGCCCAGCTGTCCAGGATAAAACAGAAATAAAAACCCATCAGAAGGAGAAAGAACTCAGCTGGCTTTCTACACTTTCTCATTGTGTTTTGAAATGCACATAACATAAAACTCATCATCTCAATCATTTTAAAGTGTACAATTCAATGCCATGAGTATAGTTACATTGATGTGTGGTCACCACTGCTCTCTAGTTCCAGAACATTTTCATCACCCCAAAAGGAAGCCCTGTAACCATTACCCATGCCTTTCAACCCCTAGAAACCATTAATCTGTTTTCTGTCTCTTGGGAATGTCATAATCTGGACGTTTCATATACATGGAATTATATAATATGTGGGTTTTTGTGACTGGCTTTTCTGGCTAAGCATAGTATTTCCAAGGCCTATCCACGTTCATGGCTTTTTTTGACCTGATCATATTCCATTGTATCTATATACCACATTTTGTTTGTACCTTCATTAGTTGATGGATATTTGGGTTGGTTCCACCTTTCTGCTACTCTGAATAGCGCTGCTACCAACATCTATGTACAAATGTTTGCTTGAGTACTAGCCTTCAATTCTTTTAAGTATATAACTCGAAGTGAGATTGCTGGGCCCTATGGTAAACCTCTGTTTAATAGGCATCTTTTAAAAAATACAATATAAATAAAACAAATAAATTCAACAAAGCCATTATCACATTATATTAGTAAGAAAAAAACTCTCAAGGACAGGAAAGAAAAAAATAGAAGAATAAATATGTATCAGTTTGGATACAATTCTGTTGCTGTAGAAGCCAAAGAAACAATAGCCTGAACAAAATAAGAACTCATTTTTCAATTAGCTAAGAGTTATGAGGTGAGGGTCCAGCCTCCTTCTGTCTTCAACAAGTAGTTTCCGAAATGGTTCTTCCAATCTCTGCCATCACGGCCACACATACGGTGATGAACTCACCGGTTTGCCCAGGACTTTCCTGGTTTTATCGCAGAAAGGCCTGTATCAGGGACTAGCACAAACTGAGATTCTCAAGCCTATAACACTCCAGCCAACAGGAGGAGGCAGAGAGGAAATAAAGTGGAGGTCATGCCTTCTCTTTAAAGGCAGGACTGGAGGTGTACCCGTTGTTTCTGCTCTTACCCTCAGCTAATGTTAGTCACATGGGCACAGCTAGTTATGAGGAAGGCTGGGAAATGCCATCTGGAGTGGGACGGCTATGGGCCCAGCTAAAATTAGGGGATGAGTCACTAAAAGAAGGAGAGAATGGCTGTGCAGAGACAGTTTGCTGTCTCTGCCAACACACATGACAAAGAAAGTTTGGGGTATCAGGACACAATGCAAGTAAGGAGAGATGTGCAACAAAAAAGAGCAGTGTGTCACTTGGTTTGTCATTGCTTGACTTGCAAGTTTGGTTGTTAAGAGATTCTTTTCTCTTTGGATACTTTATAATTCACCAATTGATAGGAGTACCATATTGGACAGACCACAGTTAAATTTGCACATCTTGGCCAGGTGTGGTGGCTCAAGCCTATAATCCCAGCGTTTTGGGAGGCCGAGGTGAAAGGATTGCCTGAGCCCGAGGGTTTGAGACCAACCTGGGCAACAGGGTGAGAACTCATCTCTACAATAAATCAAAAAATTAGCCGGGCTTGGTAGTGTGTGCCTGTAGTTCCGGTTACTTGGAAGGCTGAGGCAGAAGGATCACCCGAGCCCAGCA
>NW_007065651.1:11930-20767 GCF_000164805.1 Carlito syrichta
AAAGTAGGAGTCACTCTGTTGCCCAGGCTGGAGTGCAGTGGCACAATCACGGGTCACCACAGCCTCGGCCTGCTGAGCTCAAACAATCTTTCTGCCACAGCCTCCTGAGTAGTTGGGACTATAGGTACCCACCATCACGCCCCACTATTTTTTGGATTTACTGTAGAGATGAGGTCTCCCCAAGTTGCCCAGGCTGGTCTCGAACAACTGGGCTCAGGCAATCTTCCTGCCTCCGCCTCCCAAAGTGCTGAGATTACAGGAGCACCTGGCTTCCTTCTTCCTTTTTAATAAGGAGCATTACATTATCAACCAGGACCCTGGCAGTAATAGCATGCGCAAGAGAAATAATCAAGGAGAATGGATGGAATGAAGCGACTATTTACAGGGTGAGGGAAACCACAGGGATGGTGCCGTAGGCCAAGCCTAGCAACACAGTGGAGCCATGACCATGCCTTGCCTGGAGGAGTAGGAGGATGGAGGGGGGTCACTGGAACCTGGAGGGAGCTGCTGCTTAGCAGGTGATGTAACCTCCGCTGGAGGAATGACATTAACCTAAGGCCCCGCAGGAAAAGAAGCTTGGAGAAGAAACATTCACCTCTCTCTCCTGCTCTCCGACCTCCTACCCAACAGGAGAGTTAGCATCCTAGGGCAGACGGAAAGAAGAAGGACAAATCTGGGGCAGATTAAAAAAAATAGACAGCACATCAACTTTTCATTACAACAGCTCAGTTGAAGACAGTGAATGAAAGGAATTAATAAATATTAAGTACAAATAGTTACCTTAGCTTTTAAATTAGCCTTAGTATCATTGACTGTAATTTCACTGCATCCCAATCTCATATGGATTTGCAGTTCTCATTGGAATTCTTAAATTTGATGCTGAAGTCTGAGTCAAGACTTCTGCTTACCCACCTGACTCACTTTGTTAGGTTTCTGTCTCTGTTTTTATTAACTTATTTTATCATATTGTGAAAACTATTTTATTTACCCCGGCAATGATCCCTTTGACATAGCTTATTAACTAGAAATGCACTCCTCCTTCCAATAAAAACAAACAAACAAAACCAAAACAAGTCATATTTTTGAGTATGTTTTTATATGTGGCTTCCAAATAAATGTCAAACTCTCAGTAGGTTATTGATCATAAGAATCATAAAAATTCTACTTTCATTATAAAGAAGACAAAAATTAGTAAGACAAAACACTAACTCTCAAACTACTCAATGGAGAAAATGTATGAGTAAACAATTTTTAGAAAAAGGATAAGAAATATTCAGCATTACTAGTAATCTAAGAAAAGCAGATTTAAAACAACCAGGTCCAAATTTGTTTGCTAGAAAATTCAGGGAGGATAAAAAAGTTGCTAGTATTTCAAAATACCACGCAGCCCTCAAGAACAGAAAGTATATGCTTCCTGAAGGTGATGCTAAGAGGATACGGAACTTGAATAAATTATTTTGTGGTAATACTAAAGATACTATAATTGGGACTATCAGGCTCAAATGCTCATGGAAATAGACTTCGTGGTGAGCCACAGAAATAAGCATAACCACTTAGGGAATGCCACTCAGAAGAGCATCTACGAGTAAGGCTACCGTGTGCAAGCAGGTTGACATGTTGGCATGGGTTTCTTCTTGACTCTCTGCTACCACATCCAACCCACTGGCAAAGCCTTCAAAATACATCTCTGATCTGACCACCCAACTGGTCAGATTATAACTGGGTCCCCAACTTCTGCTCTTGCCCAAGGAGGAGTCTGGTCAAACAAGTTTGATCATGTAGTTCTTTATCGGAAAACTATCCAGTGGCTTCCAAGTTCACTGAGATTAGACTCCAAAGTGCTTACAGTAAGGACTGACACTGGCCTTCCACTGCCTGTTGGGCCCCATTTCTCTTCACTCTCCCTCCCACAGCCACTCTGGGCTCCATGAGACATGCCAGGCACATTCCTGCCTTAGGGCACTGACTGGTACCTCTACCAGGAGTGCTCTTTCCTCAGTTACCCACAAGCCTTGCTGACATCTTCAAGTCTTTGCCCAGATGTCACCTTCCCACTTAGGACCTGTTTCTAGATTTATCTTTCTTCATAGTATGTGTCATCTTCTGACATTCTGTTCCATCTACTAATTTATTTCCCCCCAGCTCCCTACTAGTCTGTAAGTTCCAGGAGAGCAAGAACTTTTTTCTGTTGTATTAATCACTATATCCCGAATGCCTAGAAACAGGGCCTGGTGCTTGGAAATCTTTGTTCAGCGTTGAATGAATCCCCCACTGCATCTGAGAAATAGAAAGTTGAGCTGGAAGGGTCCTTGGATGGACTCATGCCTGCACTAAATCAGCTTTCTTCCCCTGTCTTGTGGATAGCATCACCGTCCACCCCATGGTTCCAGTCAGAAAACTGGGAATCATCTTGGATTCCTCCTACACTGTTAGCCTCTCTCTAAAGCATCGCTAAGTCCTTTGATAGTTCCCTGTTGTTTTCCAAACCCTCCATTTCCCTCCCGACTACTGCCACAAACCTGGATTAAGCCAGTGTCATCTCCCCTTTTAATGAAGAGCATAGACTCCTGATTCATAATTCATGATGTAGTTGATCAAAGGTGGATCGGTGTAGTGTTGCTTAAACCCCCTCAATGGCTGCTCTCTATCTTCAGCTTAAGGTTCAAATGACTTGACATGGCTTGAAAATCTTTTCATCTGGGCCCTATAGAACTCTGTAGTCATTTCTTTCTGGACCTTTGTCCATACTCTTCCAGTGGCGTAGAACTCTCTCCTCTGTCTCTATCCCTTCTTTGTTTGGGTCACTTCTTCCACAATGCTGGAGCTCTGAAAACTGTACTTCTCCATCACAGCAACTACCACCTATCTGTGGACTATCCCCCCATCTCATAAACTCACCCTCCTCTGTGAGTCCCACAAGAAGTGTAATGAAGGCTTGGTGCTCAACCCAGCCCAGGAGCATAAGAGAGGTGGCTATGAAAGCTATGTCCCAAAGGTGGGCAGAAATGTGCCAGGTTTTGGAGAAGGAACGGGCAGTCTAGGTTCTTGGAATGGCATGAGCAAAATTATGAAATCAAGAAATGGCAGTGCAGGGGTAGGGAACGACAGGCATGTTCACATTAATCAGGGCTACTAGGTGCAGAGGAAGGGCAAATGGAGAGAAGCAGGAGGGAACTCAAAAGCCATGGCAAGGGTCTTTAGCTTGTTCTTTCCAGCCATGGAAGGGTTTTTCGCTGTGATAAGGTTGCACCTCAGAAGCACAATGCTGGTGGGGTTGCACAGAAGACGGTTTTGAGAATGACACACAGCAGGTAGAGGGACCAGTGAGGGAATTCCAGCCCTCTAGAGCCACATTTTGCATGACAACTCTGTCCTCCAATCTTCCTTGTCATTGCTTCTGACAGTCAAGACAAGCTTTCAAGTTAAATAATTAAGCCAATAATATACTTAAGTTTTTATGGAGGTGAAAAAGTTCATACTGATTTTTATTGCATAAATACTTAAGGTGGTCTCTGAAATATTTCATTTTTCATGATTCTATCCCAACTTTCCAAGGTTACGTTTTACTTCCCTACAGCTCTTGTAAAACCAGGAAGTAGCAGGGCGAAACTCTTGGAATGGGTAAAATCAGTATTAATTTATCAGTGCTTTGTGATAAGAAATAGGCCAGGCTTGGTGGCTCAGTCTGTCATCTCAGCACTTTGGGAGGCCGAGGTGAGTGGATTGCCTGAGCCCACGGGTTCAAGACCAGCCCAGGCAACTTGGTGAACTTGTAGTGACCTCGTCTCTACAATAAATCAAAAATTAGCTGGGTGTAGTAGTGCACACCTGTAGTTCTGAGTACTTGGAAGGCTGAGGCAGAAGGACTGCCGGAGTCCAGCAGGTTGATGCTGGGATGGTCATGAGTGTGCCACAGCACTCCAGCCTGGGTGACAGAGTAAAACTCCAACTCAAAAAAAAAAAAAAAAAAAAAGCAATCGAAGAAAGCCTCTCTAACTTTAAACAAATAAGATGAAGTTTCAGAAGAACTTTAGACCAAAAGAGTCTATTGGACTACAAAAAAAAAGTGATTAAAAGCTCTCACCCATCTCAATTTTCTTAACCCCTTGATCTCATCAGTTCAACTGTGAGCCCCAGGAGAGTTTAACATGTATAAACTGTGTGCCTGTTACACATGCTTCATAGTTCACAATGCAAACCCTCTCATTCTTGATATATTAGGATAATTTTATACTAAGATACTTTGCTATTTTAAAATTAATTTTATAAATACTGTGATAGAATACGTAGGCAAAATATTCATAACTAAACAACCTCTTTTCTTTGATAATAATATCTCTATATCTATCTATCCATCATCTATCTGTCTAATACACATTACTTTATCTTGAACAGCCCTGTAGAGTAAGTATTCCTGGAACAATTTTATCTTCGAGGAACCAAGCCCCGTGGAGATTAGATAATGTGCCCAATCATCCAGTAAGTGCAGAGCTAGGGCACAAGCCAGGGCTTGTGGGTCAAAGTCCTTGTTCCTTCCACAGTCCAACTGTCTCTCTTGTGTCTGTTGTTCCACCAGTGCAATCATGAGCCTCCAGCTGTTATAGCTGGAATGTGAGAAACAATGCCAACACACAGGGAAGGTTAGGTTATGAGTCCTTTATTGACACCAGCAACCAAGAGCAGACTAGTGTTCCAAATAACTCTCGGCCCTGAACAGAGTGAGTAGTGAGTTTTTTAAAGGTAGACATTACATAAGCTGTAGAGTTTGATTGATATTTCTTGGCAAACCATATGATTAGTAAGGGATAGTAAGGGGGTATGAATGGTTACAGAATTTACGTAACTAGGGAGTTTCCAATCACCAAGGGGCACAGGAATGTGGGTGTGCAGTATGATTATGAGAAGGTTACATAAGAGGTTATCTCTAGGCTAAGATGGAAGATCTGTTACAAAATGGAGTTACTTACTTATGTTAAGCAAGTTATTTCAGCAGGCTATCATAGGTTTTGCAGATAGATATTTTACAGCAAGACTGTGAAGAACAGCAAAGAAAGATTCCTCATCCCCAGGAAAGATCTTGGAGGCAAAGGAGATGAACCTTACGGCAAAAGTAGAGTCCTAGGGGGCAGGACTCAGAAGCACAATGGTGTGTGGACATTTTGGGATACAGATGAGGATGCTTTGTGGAGTCTTTGAAACACCTCCCAGATCCTACCAGTATAGCCTATGCCTAAAGCAGAGCCATTCAAATTTTGGTTTATGTCTATTTCACAGGTCATCATCACTTTATTGTTTGCATTCTGTAAGGTAAACGAAACCAGACCAGGCAAAACGGCAACAAAGGAACCAAGAAAAATTTATTAGCACAATCCCAGGCGAGGTTCACCAGTCCATGTAGCTGTGGGCCGGAGAAGTCACAACCAGCAAGATGGGTGATGGGTTTATAAAGGGCACACTGAGAAAGCTGTGAGGGGGTTGGGGAGAGCAATCACTGGTTGAGCAATCACATCTGCTGGCAATTGGCTGAACGGGGTTGCTAGAGTCGCTGTAACAGGTACTGGCTGGCTTTGCGGCTGGAGTCTTAGTTCCAGTTATTCATTTTTGCTGGCTCACTCTCGCCCATTGTTCTCCTGGTCCGGGTTGGAGCCATCTTGTTGAGGCCCGCCCCGCCCTCCGGTACCTCCGGCCTTACATTCCAGCCTTTTGGTCATAGGGGTGCGGGCTCGTTCTAGCTACTTCATGCTGGGGAGGGGTGGCATGGGGGGGTCTTAAGACTGGTATGGGGCCAGAGGTGGTTTGGATGGAAGGGGCGAGTATGAATGTAACAGTAGTTGGTTGACCATTATTCGAGAGAGCTCTGCCAGGCGCTGTTGGAGAAACCTAAAAACACATAGGGCCACTGGCAAGAGGATAAATATAACAATCAGTGGAGTCAGAACAGGGAGAAGCCACGTTAGGAGCTGGGGTTGCCACCACCCTGAGAATGGGCCTCCGATCAGGTCTTCTCTCAGTTGGGAGGGGAGCTGTTTGTAAAAGTGAAGTGAGGATCCCAGCCCTGCTGCCCGCCATTCCTGTGGCCGCAGTAATACCCAGCCCTGCCAGCAGAGGTATGAGCTCAACTGCCCGCCTTACCCGTGACGTTGAGGAACCGACCAAGGGGACAGGCAGGCTTTGGTTACTGGGTGCTATTACAACGGTGGGGAGGAGGATGACAAGAATGCAGGACCCCGACCAGTCAGGGGGCAAGACTGGGTAGATGGTAGTGCTGCACAGAAAGGCAGTCCCATTAAGTGGGGGGCAGAGGGTGTAATTTGATTGGACCACGAGTGATCGTGAGCAGAGGTGGAGGGGGACCCATCCGACCACCAGGGTGCCATTTCGTGTTATACACTGGGCCACGGGCAAGTCATGTGGGAGAGGGATGTCAGAACGTGGTAGTGAAGGTGGACATTGGGTTGGAGGTGTAGGGAGAGTCCAATTTTTTGTGACTGGGACAGGGGAGACCCAGGACTGGCCAGACCTGAGGCATAGCCGGCAGTCCTTTGCTAAGTCAGAGTTAGTAAGGTTAAGCAGGTTATGGGTTTTGTTAAGGACAGAAAGGAGTTCCAGGTTTGTCTGATAAGGGCCTTGGGGTTTGGGGAGGTTGGAGTGCACCAACACCAGTCCATTGAAATGTTGAATGAGTTCTTTTATGACCCGCTTGGTGTTTTGCTGTTTTGTATAATTCTGCACCCCTCCCCTGTCTGATTTACCCACAGGAGGTCTGAGATTCTAGCAGATCTCTTGTCCCTGGTGCCCGGGACAAGAATATCTAGCACGTTGTCCCATACTCCATCCCGTCCAGGCCTGTTGTTTGGTTGGTCTGAGGCAGACTGAGGCTTGCTCGTAGTAAGGTGCCTGGACAAAAGAATGGAAGGTCAAACACTCAGTGGAGCAAAGGGGTATCTTTCTTTGGGGATTTGATGGGGGGGTCTTGCTCCCAGCAGCAGACTGTGTCACTGTTGCCTGGGAAGCCCACTTGGAAATCTCTTAACATTACTGCAGCCCAGTACTTTTGTTTTCCTAGTTTGCATGAACATTTTTGATGATAGCATGTACAGGGAACCAGCTGGTAGAGTTGGAGTTTTTTTTTGTAGAGATGTATCGGTTGCAAGTTTAATCAGCCATTTTCCATGTCATTGTAAAGTTGTTGGTTAGGCTTACTAGCATCAATATGGCTAAACCATAACCAGAGGGGTTCCACCTCATTAGATTTCTACACTTTATTATTGGAAGGGGCCCACTTGAGCTGAGAAATGTGGTACCACGAAGGGTGCCCTAACAATTTAGTCATGGTAGGAGTTGTAAGGACTACTGTGTAAGGTCCAGTGAGGTTGAAGGGTCCAGGGTTGGAGCTCTCAAAGGAGAACCTTGTCACCAGGCTGTAGAATGACGGCTGCCCGTGGGTTAGACGTGGAGTTGGCCTGAGGCAGGGTTTGGTTGGCGTGCTCTCATAGGAGGTGTCTGAGGGGTGAGAGTAGGGCAGGTAGGAGGCTAGTGGTGGACGAGTTGTAGGAAGGCCAGTGTTAATGAGAAAAGGCCTGCCATACATCCATTTAAATGGGCTAAGGCCGACCGGCCCCCAGGGAGCCGCACGCACCCTAGTGAGGGCAACAGGGAGCAGAGCAGGCCAGGAAAGTTTTACCTCTAGGGAAAGCTTGGTTAGTCGGTCTTTCAGGAGGTCATTTGTCCGTTTCACCTTACCCGAGGACTGAGGGCAGTAGGGGAGGTGAAGTTTTCAGATGATGTTGAGGGCTTCGGCCACCAGTTGAGTGATTTTGGAAATGAATGCTGGGCCATTGTCTGACTGGATGGACATCAGGATGCCGAAGTGGGGGATGATGTGTTCCACCAAGGTCTCAGCCACCACTGAGGCTGTCTCCCGGTTCATGGGAAAGACCTCGATCTAACCTGAAAAGGTATCTACCATTATCAGCAGGTATCGGTATTTTTTGTGTCTTGGCGTATGAGTGAAGTCTACCTGCCAGTCTTGTCTAGGGAGACACCCTCACAGCTGGTGGGCCACCATCTGGCACCAGAGGGCTCCTTGAGAGGAAACATATGTATAGGTCTGACAGGCCATATGGACCTGGTTGATGGTTTTTCGGAGACCCTGCGGCAAGAAAACCGGAGAAAGAAACCTGTGCATGGCCTCGTGACCAATGTGTAAAGACTGGTAGATTGTGGCCACGATTTCCCTTGCCTGTGTCTGGGGAAGGATTATCCTGTCTCTGAGGTACATCCACCCCTGTTGCCCAGCCACAGCGCCCTGGCTGAGGAGTTGCTGTTGTTCGTCCTCTGAGTACCTGGGAGTTAGGGAGGGAGAAAGAAACAGGACAGGGGTGGTGTCCTGGGTTGAGGTAAGTTGGCGGGCCATGGCATCAGCCAGGGCGTTTCCTTGGATGACAGGGTCTGTGCCCGTCTGATGGCCTCGACAGTGGACAATGGCTACCTCCTTGCGTTCTTGTAGGGCCTGGAGTAAATGCTGAATGGCCTTACCATTGACCACCGGAGTTTTTCGGGTGGTTAAGAACCCCCTTTTTTTCAGATCACCGCATGACTATGGGTGATAAGAAAAGCATACTTAGAATCGGTATATATAGTGGCCCTGTGGCCCTTTGCCCGCTATAATGCTCAGGTGAGTGCCACCAGCTCTGCCTTTTGGGAAGAAGTCCCTCGTAGTAGTGAGGCAGCTTTCATCATGGTGGGAGGAGAGACTACTGTATAGGCTGCCCTGCGGCCTCCGTCCGGCCCCCTAGTTGAGCTTCCATCTACAAAGAATGTGAGATCAGGGTTAG
>NW_007065652.1:0-924 GCF_000164805.1 Carlito syrichta
TTTTCCTATTTGGATACCCCTGATTGCCTTCTCTTCTCTGATTGCTCGAGTCAGGACTTCTAATACTATGTTGAACAGGAGGAATGAGAGTGGGCAATCTTGTCTTGTTCCAATTTTCAGGGGAAATTGTTCCAAATTTGTCTGTTTAAGAGTATGCTGGCTGTGGGTTTCTCATAGATGGCTTTTACTATTTTGAGGTATGTTCCCCGTTTGCCTAGATGTTCGAGGGTTTTATAAAGAAAGGGTGCTGATTTTATCAAAAGCTTTTTTGGCATCTAATGATATAATCATGTGGTTTTTGTTTTGACATCTGTTGATGCATTTAATTACATCTATGGTTTTACGAATGTTGAACCAGCCTTGCATCCCAGGAATGAAGCCTACTTGGTCATGATGGATGATTTTTGAGATGTATTGCTGAATCCGGTTTGCTAGGATCTTGTTGAGAATTTTAGCATCTATGTTCATCAAAGATATTGGTCTGTAGTTCACTTTCTTTGTTGGATGTTTACCTGGATTGGGTATCAATGTGATATTGACTTCGTAAAATGATTTGGGGAGAGTTCCATCTTTTTCAATTGCCTGGAATACCTCCAGTAGGATTGGTATCAGCTCCTCCTTAAATGTCATGTAGAATTCTGCTGAAAAGCCATCTGGACCAGGGTTTTTTTTTTGTAGGTAGTTTTCTTACTATGTAGTCGATTTCTTTGAGTGTTATTGGTCTATTTAGGGTCTCAATTTCTTCTTGCTCCAACCTAGGTAGGTTGTGTGATGTCAGAAAGTTCTTCATATCCTTAAGGTTTTCAAGTTTGTTTCCATACAAGTGTATGTAGTAGTCTCTAATGATCTTTTGTATTTTTTCAGGGTCAGATGTGACTTCATCTTTTGTGTTTCTGATTGTGCTTATTTGGTTTTTTTCTCATT
>NW_007065653.1:0-526 GCF_000164805.1 Carlito syrichta
GTAATGAAACGGAATGGAATGAAATGGAAAGCAGAGTAATGGAATGAAATGGAATGGAATGGGGAGTATCGGAAGGGAATGGATTGGATTGGAATGGAGACTAACGGAATGGAATGGAATGGAATGGAATGGATTGTTACGAAGTGGAATGCAATGGAATGGGGAGTAACGGAGTGGAATGGATTGGATTGGATTGCACAGTAAAAGAATGGAATGGAATGGGATGGAATGGAATGGAATGGAATGGATAGTAACGAAGTGCAATGGAATGGAATGGCATGGAATGGAGATTAACGGAATGGAATGGAATGGTGAGTAATGAAATGGAAGGGAATGTATGGAATGTATTGGAATGGAATGGAATTGAGAGTTGCAGAATGGAATGGAATGGTTTGGAATGGAATGGTGAGTAACGGAATGGAATGGAATGGAATAGAATGAAATACAATGGAATGGAGACTAATGGAATGGAATGGAATGGAGTGTAACTGAATTTAATGGAATGGAATGGAATGGACAGTAACGG
>NW_007065654.1:0-853 GCF_000164805.1 Carlito syrichta
CTCACCAAAATTTAACAATTGAATGTCTTTTGCAACATTTATTGTATACCTGAGACTTGGCCAAAATCCTTTATCAGTTCAAAGGAGGCTTTTGACAGATTCTCTTGGGTTTTCAAGGTACACACTCATGTCGTCTGCAAAGAGAGATAACTTGACTTCCTCTTTTCCTATTTGGATACCCCTGATCGCCTCCTCTTTTCTGATTGCTCTAGCCGGGACTTCCAATAGTATATTGAACAGGAGGGGAGAGAGTGGGCATCCTTGTCTTGTTCCAGTTTTCAGGGAAAATGGTTCCAATTTTTGTCTGTTTAGGAGTATGCTAGCTGTGGGTTTCTCATAGATGGCTTTTACCATTTTGAGGTATGTTCCATGTATGCCTAGATGTTTGAGGGGTTTTATCAAGAAGGGGTGCTGTATTTTATCAAAAACTTTTTCTCCATCTAATGATATAAATATGTGTTTTTTGTTCTGACATCTCTTGATGTGTTTAATTACATTTATTGCTTTGCGAATGTTGAACCAGTCTTGCGTCCCAGGGATGAAGCCTACTTTGTCATGATGGATGATTTTTGAGATGTGTTGTTGCATATGGTTTGTTAAACAAACAAACAGCAAAGTAAATCAAAGAAAAAAACAGAAAAGAAAAGTTTTTGCAAAGCAAAAGAAACCAGCAAGAGAATGAGGAGACAGCCCACAGAATGGGAAAAATATATTTACCAACTCTATATCTGACAAAGGCCTGACATTTAGGATCTATAAGGAACTCAAATGTGCCAAAAAGGAAAAAGCAAAGAGCCCTGTTAAAAAGTGGACAAAAGATATGAATAAACACTTCTCAAAAGTAGACACATGA
>NW_007065655.1:0-737 GCF_000164805.1 Carlito syrichta
TTTTAAGCTTATTTTCTGTGTTTTAAAGAGTATGGGTTATTTCTATATTTTGGTCCTCAAGCTCTGAGATTCTTTCTTCTGCTTGGGTAATTCTGCTTTCCATGCTTATCAATTTGTTATTTATTTCATTCACAGTATTCTTTATTACTGTTATCTCAGATATCAGCTCCTTCCTAGTTTCTTCTTGTGTCTCCTCAATTCTTTTTAATCTCTCCATTATTGTTTTTGATATCTACATTTGCAATTTGAGACCCTTCATTCTGGGGACTTTTCATTGTTTGTATTCCAAAGTCAGTTTTCTCAGTGTCTGCTCTCCCAGGCGTCTGGGAGAGACCCATACTCTTCTTTTGGTTTTTCTTCATTTCTGTAGATTTTTCTCCCTCTCCCCCTTTCCCTCCCCCTCTTCAATTCTGTTTTTGAGGGAAGGTGGGCTTGCTTTTATTACTCTTCTGCAATGACCTGTTTTTCCTTATGAGGGTCTTCTGGTTTTGTTCACTTTTCCCTCTGCTTTACAGTCTGTCTATTTAGCAGTTTGCAGTCTTGGTCCCTAGATTTAAAAAGGGGGCATATAGAAGATGAAAATAATGGAGGAAGTGGGGGTCAATAGGGAGTTAGAAAGAGAGAAGCACGAGAGGGAAAACAGTTATACATACCAACTATCAGGTGAGAATGAGACACGAGGGCTGGGAAGAGGTGAAGAAAGACACATAAGAAAGAGTACTGATAGCTACATAGTA
>NW_007065656.1:0-324 GCF_000164805.1 Carlito syrichta
CGATTCCTAAAAGCTCTAAATATCAACCTTCCATATGATCCCGCAATCCCCCTACTGGGAATATACCCTGAAGAACTCAAATCACTCTATAAAAATGTACCTGCACACGTATGTTTATCGCAGCATTGTTCACAACAGCAAGAACCTGGAAGCAACCACACTGTCCTTCAAAAGAGGACTGGATTTAAAAAATGTGGTACATATACACGATGGAGTACTATGCAGCCTTAAAAAAGAACAAAATCATGAATTTTGCAGCAACCTGGATGGAACCAGAGTCTATAATACTGAGTGACCTCTCACAGAAATAAAGATCTGAGTATC
>NW_007065657.1:0-528 GCF_000164805.1 Carlito syrichta
AGAGTTCCATCTTTTTCAATTGCCTGGAATACCTTCAGTAGGATTGGTATCAGCTCCTCCTAAATGTCTTGTAGAATTCTGCTGGGAAGCCATCTGAACCAGGGTTTTTTTTGTAGGAAGTTTTCTTATCATGTAGTCGATTTCCTTGATTGTTATTGGTCTATTTAGGATCTCAATTTCTTCTTGTTCCAACCTAGGTAGTTTGTGTCATGTCAGAACGTCTTCCATTTCCTTAAGGTTTTCAAGTTTGTTTCCATACAAGTGTACATAGTAGTCTCTAATAATCTTTTGTATTCCTTCAGGGTCAGATGTGACTTCAGCTTTTATGTTTCTGATTGTGCTTATTTGGTTTTTTTCTTGTTTTGTCTTGGTCAGTCTAGCTAGGGGACCATCAGTCTTGTTTATCCTTTTGATGAACCAGCTTTTTGTTTCATTTTTTAAATATTATCTTTTTGTCTTCTATGTCCTGGATATGGGCTTTTATTTTGGTGATCTGGATTCTTCTGCTGAAATTAGGGTTTTTGTGGT
>NW_007065658.1:0-383 GCF_000164805.1 Carlito syrichta
CAACCCCAAAACCAAAAGAAAGACAAAAAAGAACCAAGTGGAAGAACAACACTATAAGAACTCTATGAAAGGGATGAACTCTCACATTTCAATAATTAGCCTGAATGTAAATGGGCTAAACGCACCACTGAAAAGACATAGAATGACAAAATGAATAAAATATCACCAGGCAACAATATACTGCCTTCAAGAGACTCACCTCACTAGAAAGGAAATACACAGACTCAAAGTAAGAGAATAGGAAACAAACTTCCAGGCGAATGGAACACAAAAGAAAGAAGGAGTCACAATCCTAATTTCAGACAAAGTACCATTTAAGCTATCAAAAATTAAAAAAGATACAGAGGGCTACTACATAGTGATAAAACCTTCACTCCATCAAC
>NW_007065659.1:0-3611 GCF_000164805.1 Carlito syrichta
AGTAGTATCAGATGGCACTAATAATGCAGTAGTATAATTAGTCTCTAATAAGGCAAGCAGTATCAAAAGACAGCAATAAGGCAAGTAGTATCAGAAGACACCACTAAGGCATGTAGTATCATAAGTCAGTAATAAACCAAGTAGTATCATAAGACACTAATAAGTCAAGTTGAATCATAAGACATTAATAAGGCAAGTAGTATTATAAGACACTACTTAGGAAAGTAGTATCAGATGACACGAATAAGGCAAGTAGTATCATAAGACACTAATAATGCAAGTAGCATCATAAGACACTACTATGGCAAGTAGTACCATAAGAAACGAATAAGTCAAGTACTATCAGACGACACTGAGAAGGCAAGTAGTATCAGTCGACACTAATAAGGAAGGTAGTTTCATAAGACTCTAATAAGGCAAGTACTATCAGACGACAATAAGAAGGCAAGTAGTATCACACGACACTATTAAGGCAAGTAGTATCATAAGACACTAATAATGCAAATAGTATCATAATACACTAATAAGGCAAGTAGTATCATTAGACACTGATAAGGCAAGTAGTATCATAAGACACTAAAAAAGCAAGTAGTATCATAAGACACTAATAATTCAAGTAGTATTAGATAACACTACTAAGGAAGGAGTACCATAAGACACTATAAAATCAGATAGTATCATAAGACACTAATAAGTCATGTAGTATCAGACGACACTAATAAGGCACGTAGTATCATAAGACACTAATAAGGGACGTAGTATCATAAGACACTAATAAGGGAAGTAGTATCATAAGACACTAATAAGTCAAGTAGTATCATAAGACACGAATAAGGCAAGTAGTATCATTAGACACTAATGAGGCAAGTAGTATCAGAAGACACTAATAAGCCAAGTAGTATGAGATGGCACTAATAAGGCAAGTAGTATCATCAGTCTCTAATAAGGCAAGTAGTATCATAAGACACTAATAAGGCAAGTAGTATCATAAGATTCGAATAAGGTAAGTAGTATCATAAGACATGAATAAGGCAAGTAGTGCCATAAGACACGAATAAGACAAGTAGTATTCCAAGACAATATTAGGGCAAGTAGTATCAGATGACACTAATAAGGCAAGTAGTATCATAAGACAAGATTAAGGAAAATAGTATAATAAGACAATAATAAGGGAAGTAGTATCATAAGACACTATTAAGGCAAGTAGTACCAGACGACACTCATAAGGCAAGTAGTAATATAAGAAACTATTAAGGCAAGTAGTATCATAAGACACTAATAAGGCAAGTAGTATCAGACGACACTTATAAGGCAAGCAGTATCATAAGACACTAATAAGGCAAGAAGTATCATAAGACACTACTTAGTCAAGTAGTATCATAAGACACTATTAAGGCAAGTAGTATCAGATGACACTAATAAGGCAAAAAGTATAAGACGACACTAATAACGCAAGAAGTATCATACGACACTAATCAGACAAGTAGCAGCATAAGACACTAATATGGCAAGCAGTATCAGATGACTCTAATAAGGCGAGGAGTATCAGATGACGCTAATGAGGTAAGTAGTAACAGACGACACTAATAATGCAAGTAGTATCATAAGACACTAATAAGGCAAGTAGTATCAGGCGACACTAATAAGGCAAGTAGTATTACAAGACACCAATAACGCAAGTGGTATCATAAGACAATAATAAGACAAGTAGTATCAGACGACACTAAAAATGCTAATATTATCATAAGACACTAAGAAGGCAAGTAGTATCAGACGACACTAATGTGGCAAGTAGTATCACACGACACTAATAAGGTAAGTAGTTTCAGACGACACTAATAAGGCAACTAGTATCAAAAAACACTAATAAGGACAGTAGTATCATAAGACAATAATAAGGAAAGTGGCATCAGATGACACTAATAAGGAAAGTAGTATCAGACGACACTAAATAGGCAAGTAGTGTCTGAAGGCACTAATAAGGCAAGTAGTATCAAATGGCACTAATAAGTCAAGTAGTATCATAAGACACTAGAAAGTCAAGTAGTATCAAAAGACCCTAATAAGGCAAGTAGTATCAGACGACTCTAACAAGGCAAGTAGTATCATAAGACACTAATAAGGCAAATAGTATCATTAGACACTAATAAGGCAAGTAGTATCATAAGACACCAGTAAGTCAAGTAGTATCATAAGACGCAAATAAGGCAAGTAATATCATAAGACAATAATAAGACAACAAGTATGATAAGACAATAAAAAGGCAAGTAGTATCACACTACACTAATTAGGCAAGTAGTATCATAAGACACTAATAATGCAAGTAATATTAGACGATACTACTAAGGCAAGTAGTACCATAAAATACTAATAAGTCAAATAGTATCATAAGACACTAAAAAGTCAAGTAATATCAGATGACACTAATAAGGCAAGTATTATAATAAAACACTAATAAGGCAAGTAGTATCATAAGACACTAATAAGGCAAGTAGTATCAGATGACACTAATAAGGCAAGCAGAATCATAAGACACTAATAAGGCACGTAGTATCATAAGACACTACTAAGTCAAGTAGTATCATAAGACACTATTAAGGCAAGTAGTATCACACGACAATAATAAGGCAAGAAGTATCAGACGACACTAATAAGGCAAGTAGTATCATAAGACACGAATAAGGCAAGTAGTATCATAAGACACAAATAAGGCAAGTAGTATCATAAGACTCGAATAAGGGAAGTAGTATCATAAGACACGAATAAGGCAAGTAGTATCATAAGACACAAATAAGGCAAGTAGTATCATAAGACTCGAATAAGGGAAGTAGTAACATAAGACACGATTAAGGCAAGTAGTATCATAAGACACGAATAAGGCATGTAGTATCATAAGACACAAATAAGGCAAGTAGTATCATAAGACTCGAATAAGGGAAGTAGTATCATAAGACACGATTAAGGCAAGTAGTATCATAAGACACGAATAAGGCAAGTAGTAAGTCGAGTAGTATCAAACGACACTAATAAAGCAAGTAGTATCAGAAGACACTAATAAGGCAAGCAGTATCATAAGGTTGTAATAAGGCAAGTAGTATCATAAGACACTAATAAGGAAAGTAGTGTCAGACGACACTAATAAGGCAAGCAGTGTCATAAGACATGAATAAGGCAATAAATATCATAAGACTCTAATGAGGAAAGTTTTTTCAGGCGACACTAATAAGACAAGTAGTATCAGACAGCACTAATAAGGCAAGTAGTATCATAAGTCTCTAATAAGGCAAGTAGTTTCATAAGACACTAATAAGGCAAGTAGAATCAGACGACACTATTAAGGCAAGCAGGATCATAAGACATTAATAAGGCAAGTACTTTCAGACAACACTAATAAGACAAATAGTATAATAAGACACTAATAATACAAGTAGAATCATAAGACACTAATAAGGCAAGTAGTATCAGACGTCACTAATAAGGCAAGTAGTATCATAAGACACTAATAATGCAAGTAGTATTAGAGGACACTACTGAGGCAAATAGTACCATAAGACATTAATTAGTCAAAAAGTATCATAAGGGACTAAGAAGTCAAGTAGTATCATGAGATT
>NW_007065660.1:0-390 GCF_000164805.1 Carlito syrichta
CTCATCAGATGTCTCCCTTAGAGACCAAAATAACCCCCGGTTTTACCTCCAGTTACGGTTTAACCATATTCATAGTAATAAGCCTAGCCAATAACTTTACAATATCATGGGACATGGCTGATGGGACTTGCAACCGGTGCGTCTCTGCAGGAAAACCCAGACTCTACCAGCTGATCCCCAGTATGTACTATGATCAAAAATTTTTGTGCCAACTAGGAACACAAAAATACAGGGCCACAACAATGTTAAGAGTCTTCCAAGAGGGCTGCCCAGGCAATAGGGGCACAGTCCGCTGCTGGGAGCAAGACCCCCCACCAAAACCCCAAAACGAAATACCCCCTTGCCCCGCTGAATGTTCATCCGTCCATTCTTTTGTCCAGGCATCTTGCT
>NW_007065661.1:0-445 GCF_000164805.1 Carlito syrichta
AAATGGATAAAATATCACCAGGCAACAATATACTGCCTTCAAGAGACCCATCTTACTAGAAAGGACATACACAGACTCAAAGTAAGAGGATGGGAAAGAAATTTTCAGGTGAATGGAACACAAAAGAAAGGAGGAGTCACGATTCTAATTTCTCAAAAAATACCATGTAAGCTATCAAAAATTAAAAAAGACACAGAGGGCCGTACATAATAATAAAAGGTTCACTCCATCAACAAGAAATATCTATCCAAAACATATATGCACCCAACATAGGTGCGCCAACTTCCATAAAGCAACTTCTAGGGAAACTAAAGAAAGATATTGACTCTAACACCATCATAACTAGGGACTTTAATACTCCACTCAACTCTAGACAGATCATCATGACAAAAAATCAGCAAGGAGATCCAGAACCTCAATGTGACTCTGGACCAAATGGACTTAA
>NW_007065662.1:0-367 GCF_000164805.1 Carlito syrichta
ATAAGAACTCTATGATAGGGATGAACTCTCACATTTCAATAAATAGCCTGAATGTGAATGGACTAAATGCACCACTGAAAAGACACAGAATGGCAAAATTGATAAAATATCACCAGGCAACAATATACTGCCTTCAAGAGACCCATCTCACTAGATAGGACATGCACAGACTCAAAGTAAGAGGATGGGAAACAAATTTTCAGGTGAATGGAACACAAAAGAAAGGAATTGCAGTCCTAATTTCAGATAAGATACCATTTAAGCTATCAAAAATTTAAAAAGATACTGAAGACCACTACATAATGGTAAAGGTTCACTCCATCAACAAGAAATATCTATCCTAAGCATATATGCACCTAACATAGGT
>NW_007065663.1:0-829 GCF_000164805.1 Carlito syrichta
TAAGGAAAAAAAAAAAAAAAGGGAGGTATCACACTCCCAGACTTTAAACTTTATTATAAAACTACAATAATCAGAACAGCCTGGTACTGGTACAAGAACAGGCATATAGACCAATGGAATAAGATAGAGATTCCAGAAGCAAAATCTCAATTTCTCAACTAACTCATCTTTAACAAAGCCTCCACCACCAACTGGGGAGAGGAGAACCAATTCAGTAAATGGTGCTGGGAAAACTGACTGACCACATGCAGAAGATTAAAACAGGATCCCCACCTATCACCATACACAAAAATCAACTCTAAATGGATCAAAGACCTAAATGTAAAACCTCAAACTATAAGAACTTTAGAAAATGCAGGAGATAACCTTATGGAAATTTGAAGTGGTAACCAATTCCTGATCAAAATCCCAAGCACCCATGCCATAAGAGATAAGATAGACAAGTGGGACCTCATCAAACTGACAAGCTTCTGCAAAGCCAAAGAAACCACCAAGAAAGTGAGGAGACAGCCCACAGACTGGGAAAAAATATTTTCCCACTGTATTTCTGACAAAGACCTAACATCAAGGATCTATAAGGAACTCAAACATGCCAAAAAGAAAAAAAAGGAAAAAAAAAACAACCCGATTACAAAGATGGCAAAAGATACAAATAGACAGGTTTCAAAGGAAGACATATGAGCCAACAGATATGCGAAAAAATGCTCAGCCTCACTAGTCATCAAAGAAATGCAAATTAAAACTAAACTAAGATATCACCTACTCCAGTTAGATGGCTATCATCATACTCAAAAATAACAGATGTTGGAGAGGATGCAGGGAAAAGGCA
>NW_007065664.1:0-2338 GCF_000164805.1 Carlito syrichta
CAATCTACAGATTTAATGCAATACCCATCAAATTACCAGCAGCATTCTTCTCAGATCTAGAAAAAACAATACAGGAATTCATATGGAAACACAAATGACCAAGGATATCCAGAACAATCCTCAGCAAAAAAAACCAAAGCAGGTGGTATCACATTACCAGACTTCAAACTTTACTATAAAGCTACAATCATCAAAACAGGTTGGTATTGGTACAGGAACAGGCATATAGATCAATGGAATAGAATCGAGATTCCAGAAGCAAAGTTTCAATTTCTCAATCAACTCATCTTCAACAAGGCCTCCACCACCTACCACTGGGGAGAGGAGAACCTATTCAGTAAATGGTGCTGGGAAAACTGGCTGACCACATGCAGAAGATTGAAACATATCTGTCCCCATACACAAAAATTAACTCCAAATGGATCAGAGACCTAAATGTAGAACCTCAAACCATAAGAACCTTAGAAAATGAAGGACATACCCTCATGGAAATCGAAACTGGCATCCAATTCCTGAACAAAACCTGAAACCCACAGGCCATAAGAGATAAGATAGACAAGTGGAATCTCATTAAACTGACAAGCTTCTGCAAAGCCAAAGAAACCATCAAGAGAGCAGGGAGACAGCCTACAGACTGGGAAAAAGTATTTACCAACACCAGGTCTGACAAAGGTTTAACATCCCGGATCTACAAGGAACTCAAACTTGCTTAAAAGAAAAAAACAAACAACCCCATTATAAAATGGGCAAAAGATATGAACAGACACTTCTCAAAGGAAGACATCCGAGCAGCCAACAGACACATGAAGAAATGTTCAACCTCACTAATCATCAAGGAGATGCAAATCAAAACCCCACTGAGATACCACCTAACTCCAGTCAGAATGGCAATTATCAACAACTCAAAAAATAACAGCTGCTGGAGAGGGTGTGGCGAAAAGGGAACACGTCTACACTGTTTGTGGGAGTGCAAACTAGTGCAACCTCTGTGGAAAGCAGTGTGGCGATTCCTAAAAGCTCTAAATATCGACCTCCCATATGATCCCGCAATCCCCCTACTGGGAATATACCCCGAAGAACTCAAATCATTCTATCAAAAAGATACCTGCACACGAATGTTTATTGCAGCATTGTTCACAATAGTAAGAACCTGGAACCAACCATGCTGTCCATCAAAAGAGGACTGGTTTTTAAAAATGTAGTACATATACACGATGGAATACTAAGCAGCCATAAAAAAGAACAAAATCATGAATTTCGCAGCAACCTGGATGGAACTAGAGTCTATAATACTGAGCGACCTCTCACAGAAACAAAGATCTGAGTATCACATGTTCTCACTCATATAGTGGACCTTGAACAGTTACCATAATACTATAAAAAAAGGACTGACAGTTGTGGGAAACTATGGGGGGGTAGGGAGGAGAAGGGAGGTGGGACTAATGGTAGTCAACATCTGTCTGGGGATGGGGAGACACCCCTTATTAACAAGGGTGCCTGAACAATGCACATTTGTATACCTAACCCTTAACTGTACCCCACAATTTTATAATAAAAAATATGTTAAAAAAAATGTTGGGAGTCGGCCGTGGAGGCCCACCTGAATGTTAGGGATCCAGGTGGGCTGCGGACCCTGAGACCACCAAGTTTGGTTCAGGAGCTGAAGGCCCATTCCCTCCTCCTTTCTTTGTTGTTTAGCATTACCCACTGGCAGGGATTTTGATGATCTAAGCATGAAGTTCTGAGAATATGACAGGCATGGCTGACTCCAGGGATCCATTGTTCCTGTTTCTCACAGACTGCGGTTTCGGCTTTAAACTTAACACAGTTCAAACTCAGATCACATTTGGGAGCCTTATACATGATACAAGCTTCTTTATAAGATTTAAAAGTATATTTGAAGAATTAGTATATACATTTAGAGAGCTGTTTCCAGCTTTAGATGGTATAGATGATTATCTACAGTTACCAGAAATGACCCAGCACGAACTTTGGACTGGGCCACATTCCTAAGGGCCCAGTGTCCACTTTGGGCTGGGCTGCATTCTTTTAAACCGGTTCTTTAGTTACAATTAGTGTAAGTTTTTTCTACTTATAATAGAAACAATTTATTTTATTCATAGAAAGTATTGTAGAATAGGTCCTGCTACGTGAGGGAATTATGTTAGTTCATGCATGATCAAACATGATACTTTAAGGTTTTATAAGAATACAGTTAACTTTAGAAATTTCATTGTTCCCACTTTCTACTAATTGTGATTTTGGCTTTAGTACAATTACAGTTTGTATTTGGGTTTTATTTTACAAGCTTTATTGCTGATGATCAGCCTTATATATC
>NW_007065664.1:2854-29275 GCF_000164805.1 Carlito syrichta
ACCTGGCTTTGTGTTCACGTGAAAGTCTTGTGATTCGATTGGGATTGTCCTTCCTCATGCTTAAGCAAACACCTGGTGGGTGGGGGGGAGATGTACCTCATCCACCTGGCCTTGTGTTCACGTGAAAGTCTTGTGATTTAACATGCGAAAATTTGGGATAAGAGACTCACGGTTGGTCCCAATAAACGGCTTCTGCTCATTTCACTGAACAGTTGTCCACTTTCTTTCTTTCTCTTTATATCTATCCCTCCATCTTTCTTTCAATATCTATCCCTACTACAGAATCGGCTTCTGCACTAGACAGAGTCCAGTCTCTTTCTTCCCTTCTATTCTCCCAGAATATTCGTCGACGCTGCCCCATCTTCCAGGGACCCTCTAAATCTCTTTTTGGGGACTGGCCCCCCATAAAAAAGGAAGAACAAAAACATCAAGAAAATACATTTGCTACCAACACTCTCTGGTGGACACATTCTTTTAGATAAGTTTGCAATATGTCACTTTCAGCCTAAGAACACATCTCCACCATGTCCTGAGAGTTTTTCCCGTATATGTGTGTGAAGTAAAAACAGAGATGCTAACTTCAGAGGAGTGAAGCTAAAAAAGAATCCACTCCCCTTCAAATCCCGACTTCTGCTCTGGGCAGGTTGATTGACAGATGGAGAGAACTGACCGCTGTGAAGTGCCTTCTTCTTTTTTTTTTTTTTTATAATCGATATTTTTTATTTTGATATTGTGGGGTACAGTTAAGGGTTAGGTATACAAATATGCTTCATTCAAGCCCCCTTGTTGATAATTGGTGTCTCCCCGTCTCCAGACAGATGTTTACTACCATTAGTCCCACCCCCCCCATAGTTTCCCAACACTGTCAGTCATTTTCTTATAGTAGTGCATTGGATGACCAAGGTCCACTATATGAGTGAGAACATGTGATACTCAGATCTTTGTTTCTGTGAGAGGTCACTTAGTATTATAGACTCTAGCTCCATCCAAGTTGCTGCGAAATTCATGATTTTGTTCTTTTTTATGGCTAATGAGCAGCAGTGACTGGCTGTCAGGACCAGCTCTACTAGCGCTCTAAGGCTGGCTCTGCAGTGCAGGCAGGGCATTTTAGGGCTCTGACTGGGGGGGGGAGCCGGGGGGCTTGTGAGGACGGGTGGGGGTGGGTAGCGGCGCCTGCTTTGGCTGAACCTGATTCTGTTGTCTTTATGAGGACAAGACTTGCAACTGGTCCAAGAGAGAATCTTGCCAGCTTGTAGACAATGAGAACCAGACCTTCAATCACAGCCAACCTGAGTCATTTTGGATGCCACTGCCAACTTGACCTCCTATTATGAAAATTGCTCCAATTACAAGCACATGCATATTTGCATGTGAAATGATAACCAAGTGCTCGCCTAAGAGGCAATTTTTGTAAAGGAAGCCTGGGGTTAGTAAATAGGGTGCTTTGTCCTTTGTTGGGATTATTTGTGATCCAGTGAGATGACAGTCCTCCTCGAGCATTGCCTTGTAGCCTGTCATAAATTACTTGTCCCTCAAATGCTTTTTATGGCTTGTAGACGAGCCCCTTGAAATAATGGGCTTCAATCACCAGCTTCAACAATTCTCCTGTCTCCAAGTAATAAAACATCTGGAAAATTGGGCTAAATGGATAAAACAGTTCCCTGTAATAAGTATCTGGCATCCGTACAACTCTGCATAGTGCATTTTTTTTTTTTTAATGACCAGATGTGGTACTTCTGTGTTATGAAGAACAGAGGCATATTTAGTCATGCTTTTTATTGCATTTAAAATGCAAGGTATATTTTCATAGCTCCCCAGAGAAATGCTATCCTGTGGACTGAACATTGTTGATGTGTTGGTTTACAAACTTTAAAAGTAAGTGAACCACTTGGAAAATTGCAAATATAATTTAAACAGCCATTAAACTGGACACTCACAGGGAACTGGCTTAAGAAAAAATTCGGTCTATAAATTTTCTCTTCTCTCCTAGTGAATTTGTTTTACAGAGTCTTTGATCTTATGGTTGTTTATGTTCTTATCTGTCTTCTGTAATATTTATAGCTTTATGAAGAAATGATTTCATCAAACTTGCTGTTCACTTCTTCACAATTTCTCATTAAGAAAACTTAGCTGGTAACCCACCTGTGTAGTCTCTGTTTTTATAGGTCTTTGTGGGACTCCAACAAGATGTTTTTAACATGTGTCTATGGGGGAAAGGGAAAGGGGAGATGCCCAGAACACTATCCACAGGGCCACTAGTTCACAAATCTCCCCCTACACACGGAGAGAGGGAAAGAGAGAAAGAGAGAAATAAATGTGTGTGTGTGCAAGCATGGTTGTATGTGTGTGTATACATATATATATATTTTAGAAAGTTTGGGAAAACAGCAAAGTAGAAAAAAAAATTTTTTTAAATCACCCTGTAATTCTTTTCAGTTGTAACCACTGTTTACGTAAACATTTTTTATTTTATATAATTGTAATCATGCAGTCTATATCACTTTGTCACTTGCTTTTATCACTTCAGATACCATGACCATTTTTCCTTTTATGACATATTCCTTTAAGGCATGATTCTTAATTTTTATTGAACCACTTTCTTACTTTGTAACATTTTTAATTTCCACACATGGTCACTACTGTAGTCTATGATAAATATCTTTACATAAAAACCTTTTTGTAGATCTGATTTTTCCTAGAGATCTGATTCTTTCCAAGCAGAATTACTGTCTTCAAGGGCCCTGTGTTCTTATTTTTGACACTGCATTTTAACATGCGTTGTTCCAAGTGCTCTTCACACCGGGGTAGTGACGTCTGTCATACCCTCCCACGATGAGAGTGTGAGCGTCCCATTTTCCTGCATGCACGAAGGCCTCTCCTTAGTGACAGTTCCGTGGTAAAGGTGTTACTCCTTCACCCGCACTATACGCCGCCATTGCTTCTTTAGTTTGATATTTGCCTTTTAGCTTGGACAACGAGCTGGAGAATTTTATTTGCTTTACCAAATTTTCTTTCTCCCTCCCTCCCTCTGTATCCATTTTGAAGTTTTACACTTCTTGTCTCCAACCTTTTCCTTTATGGAGTCCTCTTTGGCTTTTAAGCTTTCCCGGCTTAAAATCAGATGATTGATTTGGGCTTTTCTTAAGCTTGTTTTTCTTTAGTTCATTTTTATATTTAGCACAAATCTATCCAGAACTTATTTTGGCATACTGCATGATGTAGGAGAATCTAATTTACTCTTTTCCAAATGGTTGACAGATTGTCCCAGCACAATTTATTCAATATTCCTTCTTGAATATTGAAAAAAAATCCCACTTTTTTCAAGAGACAGGGTCTGGCTCTGTCGCCCAGGCTGGAGTGCGGTGGTGCAATCATAGCTCAGTGCAGCCTCGAACTCCTGGGCTCAAGCAATCCTCCTTCTTCAGCTTCCCAAATAGCTGGGACTATAGGTGTGCCACATTCTTGGCCAATTTTTTATTTTTATTTTTATAGAGACAGCATTGCCCAGGCTGTGCTAGAACTACTGGCCTTAAGAAGTCCTCCTGCCCTGGCCGCCCAAAACATTGGGATTACCGATGTGAAATACAGCGCCCAGCTCTGATATCCCATTTTAAAGCAACCATCTTTTCAAAATTAAAAGCAGTGGTTGTGTTATTTCTCTATCTAGGTTTTTCCTAAATGTGTTTACTCTCAGATAATTTACTGATTTTTTCCTCCCTTGGTCAATATATAATGGGTAAGATTTATCTATTTTCACTGATTACAAACCACAACTCTGCCTGACTTTGAAACTCTCGATTCCCAACAGTTCTACTGAGAAACAAATTCTTTTTATTTTTTTAGTTGGAGTCTCACTCTGTCACCCAGACTGGAGTGCAGTGGCATGCTCACGACCATCCCAGCGTTGACCTGCTGGACTCTGGTGATCCTTCCACCTCAGCCTTCCAAGTAGCCGGAATTACAGGTGTGTGTTACCACGCCCAGCTATTTTTTTCTTTTTTTTTATTGTAGAGACGAGGTCTCGCCAAGTTGCCCAGGCTGGTCTCGAACCCATGAGCTCAGGCAATCCATTTGCCTCGCCCTCCCAAAGTGCTGGGATTACAGGCTGAGCCACCAAGCCTGCCTAATTCTTTTATTTTAAAGATGTAGGGTACAATTCAGGGTTAGGTATACAGATGTTCATTATGCAGGTGCCCTTGTGGATGAGAGGTGCTCCCACCCTACCCCTGGCAGATTCCCACTGCTGCCAATCCCGCTTCCCCTTCCCCTCCCCCTTCCCTCCGCAGTTTCCCACTACTGCCAATCCCTCTCTTACAGTATTAAATAATAGTTCAAGGTCCGCTTATGAGTGAGAATGCGTGTGAGAACATACTCAGTTCCTTGTTTCTGTGGTAGATCACTCAGTTTTATAGACTTTAAGTCCATCCAGGTTGCTGCAAAGTTCATGACTTTGTCCTTCTTTATGGCTTTATCATATTCCGTCGTGTATATGGACCACATTTTTTTTATCCAGTCCTCTTTCAGTGAGTAGCACAGTTGGTTCCATGTTTTTGCTATTGTGAACATATGTGTGCAGGTTTCTTTTTCTTTTCTTTTCTTTTGAGTTGGAGTCCCACTCTGTCGCCCAGACCGGAGTGCAGCGGTCGCTCCCGGCCACCGCAGCCTCGACCTGCTGGGCTCCGGCCATCCTTCCGCCTCAGCCTTCCGAGTAGCCAGAATTGCAGGCGCGCGCTACCACGCCCGGCTGATATTTTGATTTATTGTAGCGATGAGGTCTCGCCTGCCCAGGCGGGTCTCGAACCTGCGGGCTCAGGCAATCCATTCACCTCAGTCTCCCAAAGGCGCGGGATTACAGGCTGAGCCACCGAGCCCGGCTAGGTTTCTTTTTCATAGAGTGATTTGAGTTCCTCTGGGTAGATTCCCAGTAGAGGGATTGCGGGGTCTACGGAAAATCGATCTTTACATCTTCAAGGAATTGCCACACTGTTTTCCACAGATGCTATACTAGTTTACACTCTCACTAACAGTGTAGAAGTGTTCCCTTTTTGTTGCATTTTCTCCAGCAACTGTTGGAGAAACAAATTCTTTTTAGTTTTGCTTCCAGCTTCCAGCTTTCTCATAATATTCGAACACAATATTAATCTCTATAGTGTAAGCACCTAAATTCTTAAGGCCGCTGGGCATGGTGACTCAGACCTGTAATCCCAGCACTTTGGGAGACTGAGGCAGAATTGCTTGAGCTCAGGAGTTTGAGATCAGCCTGGGCAATATAGTGAGATCTTGTCTCTACAAAGAAAAAAAAATTAGCTGGGCATGGTGGCACATGCCTATAGTTCCAGCAACTTGGGAGGCTAAGGTGGGAGGATTACTTAAGCCCAGGGTTTTTAGGATGCAGTGAGCCGTGATCCTCCCACTGCACTCCAGTCTGGAGAGAGTGAGATTCTGACTCAAAAAAATTTTTTTTTAAAGTCAAGCCTAGAGGAGTCCGGCAGCACATGATTAAAAAGAGGTCATTTTTCTAGTTAGACAACTGACTCTCGGGCTGCAGCAGATGCCCACGTGAGTCTCAGGCCTCCATTTATTCCATTGTAAACTGGCGCTGGGCGCAGCGGTTAGCTTGTAATCCCAGCACTTGGGGAGGCCGAGGTGAGAAGATCGCCGGATCCCAGGGGTTTGTGACCAGCCTGGGCAATGTGGCAAAGCCTTGTCTCTATAATAAACCAAAAAGATTAGCTGGGTGTGATGGCGTGTGCCTGTAGCTCCAGCTGCTTAGAACTGCAAGTAGTTGAGGCGGCAGTGGCCATGAGCGTGCCGCCGCACTCAGGCCTGGGAGGCAGAGTGAGACTGCGACTCAAAATATAGAGATATATAAACTGGCAGAAAAGCTCTAGCTTGAAGTGTGTACTTAATTTTTAAAGTACTTCCTTTGGCCGTCATAAAGACCAAAATGATGTCCTTTGCAGCAAAAGAGATGCAGCTAGAGACCATCATTCTAAACTATCAAAGAAACGAAAACCTGAGTACTGCGTGTTCTCACACATAAGCAGGCCATAAACTTTGGGAATGTGGGTACAAAGACGGGAACAACTAATGCTGGGCACTGCTGATGAGGGTAGAGAGGGGACACAGAGGGCACACAACCACCCACTGGGTGCCATGTCCATTACCAGGAGAAGAGAGGACTCACTAGAAGCCCAGACCTTCCCTGCACACAATTTTCTTACGTAGCAAATCCTCACAGGCACCCTACAACTCTCAAATAAAAAATTTAAAAATTACTCACTTTGTTAAATATTGCAGATAGGTTGGAGGAATTTAAAACAATACAGGGTGGTGGGGAGGGGCATTACTTAGGTAGCCTTCCAAAAGTCTGAGTTGGAGTCTTTGCTTCACCATTTTAATAACCGCATAGCCTTGGGGAGATGATTTGAATTCCACCAGCTTTTGTTCTCTCAGCAGTAGAATGAGGCTTGTTTCTGTTCTAGAATCGAGTCTTTCACAAAATATGAAGTATAGTTGGCTGACAAATTTCTGGAAAGGTGTTTCACCTCAAAGATAAACATATGTAATTTAATAAATAAAAAAATAACGATTTTTACATATACATACTAAATGTTTTTAAAAACACCTCATGCCGGTGAGGGTGTGGTCAGATGGGCAGTCTGAGTGTGTAGATGGATGCAGTTCTTTTGGGAAGCACTTTTGCAACCAGCACCTTGGGAAATCCCTTCCTTCTGGATCAGTGTTTCCATCTCCAGTAATTTATCCTTAAAAAGTTTTCCTTAGCCGGGCTCGGTGGCTCAGCCTGTAATCCCGCGCCTTTGGGAGGCTGAGGTGAGTGGACTGCCTGAGCCTGCGGGTTCGAGACCCGCCTGGGCAGCAAGACCTCATCTCTACAGTAAATCAAAAAATCAGCCAGGCGTGGTGGCGCATGCCTGTAATTCCGGCTACTCGGAAGGCTGAGGAGGAAGGATCGCCGGAGCCTAGCAGGTCAAGGCTGCGGTGGCCAGCACTCTAGTTTGGGTGACACAGCGAGACTCCAACTCAAAAAAAAAAAAAAAAAAAAAAGAAAAGAGGCAGAAAATAAAATTGTTTAATCAGTATTATGTTTACTCACAATACAAAGACAAAAACAATGCTTAAAGTCGAAATGGTTTTCTCTGCGGTATGGAAGGTTTCTTTCCTTCTTTCTACTTTTCTGTGTTTTCCAGTTTTCTACAATGAACACATACATTTTATACTTAGCTAAAAGTAAATCTATTTTTTAAATGTACATTTGTTCTTTTTTAAAATGTGTATTTGCTCTTCGAATAAAACACGATTATAGAAGGAAAATATGTTTATCTCATAATCATAGGGTTGTCATAAGGAATAGGGCTGTCATGAGAACAAACAGGTAGCAAAAACTGTGAAGCACTTTTCATGCCTAAAATGTTATTATGACTCCACACGGACATGCTGCCAAAGAATTCTGTTTAATTCAAATCTTGAAGTAAGTGTACTAGGAAAGCCTGTTTTATGAAGAAACCCTGCAGTATGTAAAAAGAACTGTCCATTTATAACATAAATGATCTTCTTTTAATGGGTTTTGTAGGTTTTGATTTTTAGTATATCGGACTTCATTTAAGTAGAGCTCAGTTTCAAAATATAAGTTGTGCAGACCAGGCTCAGTTGCTCATGCCTATAATCCCAGCTACTTAGGAAGCCAAGGTGGCAGGATTGCTTGATGCCTGGAGTTCAAGACTAACATGGGCAACATAGTAAGACCCTGTCTCTAAATAAATAAGGTAGAATTCTTAGCTTTCTCTCTATGACTCCACTGCCTTCCACCAAAATGTCCTAAAACAATAGAAAATATTATTTTTAAGAATATAAGTAATGCTCAAAACTAAAAGATAAAAAATGTCTGTTTTTGGTCGGGTGCAGTGGCTCAGCCTGTAATCCCAGCATTTTAGGAGGCCAAGGTAGGTGGCTTGCCTGAGCCCGTGGGTTTAAGACCAGTCAGGGCAACTTGGAGAGACCTCGTCTCTACAATAAATAAAAAATTAGCTGGGTGTGGTAGCGCATGCCTGTAGTTCCAGCTACTTGGAAGGCCAAGGCAGAAGGATCGCCGGAGTCCAGCAGGTTGACGCTGGGGTGGCCGTGAATGTGCCACTGCATTCCTGCTTGGGTGATGGAGTGAGACTCCAACTCAAAAAAAAGATGTCTTTTTTTTTGAGATAGGGACTTGCTCTGTCACCCAGGCTAGGGTGCAGTGGGGTGATCACAGTTCACTGCAGCATCAGACTCCTGGGCTCAAGCTATCCTCTCACCTCAGCCTCCCGAGTAGCTGGGACTGGAGGCGCATGACACCAAGCCCAGCTCATTATTTGTAGAGATGGGGACTCACTGTGTTGCTCAGGCTGGTCTCACTCCTGGTCTCAAGCAGTCCTCCCACCTCAGCCTCCCAAAGTGCTGGGATTGCAGCACATCTGGCCTAAAAGCGAAAACATTTTTTAAGATAGAGGAAGCAACGACAACAACAAAGATCGCGCAAGACAGGTCTAATGCCTGCTTCTCTCCCTGGTTTTCTTTTCTGCCCCAGACACCCCTGTGGATTTCTCCCCATTCTTGTTCTCAGGCACAGGGTAACTCTTGGGCTCGAGGGCTGTGAATTCCACTTTCAGTCCTGCTTCTGGGGCACCATGGGAAACAGAGGAATGCTTGTTACACAGGCAACTGGCCTCAGCCGTGCTCCGGGCTTGTCATCCCGGGAGTCAGAGGGGGAGTTTCCAGTGGCCCCAGCACCGACAGACATGCAGCTCCTGTGGCTCCAGTTGCGGCTGTCGGAAAGGAGAGGCAAAGGCCCCACGGATGCACATTTCCTGTCACCATTTTCCCCCTCCCAGGGAGATGCTGGCTGTGCCCAGCTGCCTCTTCATTTTCTGTGTTCTTGCTTCCTTGAGTTGCTCTCTTCTTCCAGTCGATGTCTTGTCTCTCCTCCTTTGGCTGTCATTGCTTCTCTGGCCTATGTTCATTCTTCCCAAACTGGAATTTATGGATCTCCAGGGATCAGTGGCCTCTTTGAGGGGACCCATGCGTTCAGGGACAATTTTTTGTGGGGTATCTTTGGTAATAGCCTAAAATATGATTTCACCAGTTATGAAAGCAAAGATGTTTTATTTTATTTATTTTTAAAGTTTTTATTTTAAAGATGTGGGGTACAATTAGGGGTTAGGCATACAAATGTTCATCATGCAGGCGCCCTGGGGGATGAGGTGTGTCAAAGACATTTTCTGAAAACATATGAGCTTTCTATTGGGGTTGCATTTTGCTGCTGTTAGGAAGAGCAGATGCATCCAAGAGTAGCTTAGACAGACACATTCTTATTTTTCTCACCTACCAAGGAGTCTGGAGGTAGGAGCTGCTGGCTTAATGGTGCCATGTCTGGTGTCTCTGGGATTCTTGGTTTGTCCCTTACTGCTGCCAGCTGGCTACTGCTGCTACAGGCGTCATGGTCTGCGTTTGAAGCAGGGAGAAGAGGGAAACAGTAGCATCGCCATATCAGTCCCTTTTAACAGAAAAGCAAAAAGAAAAACAAACAAACAAAAAAACACCTCCTAGCAGTCTTCCTTTTACATGTCACTGGCACAAATGGAGTCACACAGCTACTCCCCGCTAAACGAGCAGCTAAGGTAATCAAGTGCCTGGAAAAGGAAACAGGGTTGCAATGGTTGGCTTTGACCCACAGCCATTTATTACTCAGGCCTGAACATACCCTGTGGAAGAGAACCAGGGTTTGGCTATGGGGGGGCATGTTGTCGAGGGTCTTCGTCCACCCCTTTCCTCTGGCTTCCTTTCCCCAATGCCTCTCTCGTTTCGCTGCACATGGATGAGGGTCTCCCCTCTCCTTTCGCCTCTGGCTGAGTGGCTGTGGTGGTATGTCCCGTGCTGCTGGGCTCCTCACCTCCTCCGTCCGTCCCCTCAGTCCTGGCTAGAGCGTGGAGCTCACCCTCCTTACCCTCAGGGTGGAAAAGCACAGTGTTGGCTGATTGAAAAGGGAAGTTAGCAGAAGCTTTGGCTTTCCCAGAGCGGGAATGAGTTGCTTATTCCCCAGCTCCGTGCTCCCATGTCCTCTGTTGGATGCCACCCCGCTCTCTCTCCATGGCCACGTCTTCTAAGAACTTCTGTCCTTCACTTCTCTTTTTCTTCTTCATACTTTCATGCCCCCCGCTGACCAGGACCTCAAATGACACCTTGTGAGCTCTTTGAGTCCAGAATTGCCCACGGTTTCCCTTCCATCATTTTGGCAATTTTCCAGAGGCAATTTCCCTTACCTCCTCCAGGCTCAGCCTGCCCTGCTTTCCAGCATGTACTTTCCAGGGTGTTCCAAGCTTAACGTGCTCCCAGCCCCGGCCACGGTCGGTTGGGCAGACTTAGAAGTCAGGCATTGCATGTCCTGTTCTCAGTTTTGCTATGAACCAGCACTGCGAGATCTTAGGCAGGTGGCGTAATTACGCTGAAAAATGAACACAGCTCTGGGAAATAATTTTGAAGTTCGGTATTCTTAAAGTACGTGGGGATGATATGCCAATATTACATAAGTACCAACGACGTGCCTTTCTCCTGTGTTACAAGTTCCCTTTCTCCGCAAAAGCTTTTCAATGTGATAGAAAGAAATAGTCAAGGCTGGGCGCAGTAGCTCAAGTCAGCACTGTGGGAGGCCGAGGCGAGGGGTCCGAGACCAGCCTGAGCAAATCGGTGAGCCCTCGTCTCTACATACATCAAAAGGTTAGCTGGGCATGGTAGCGTGCGCCCGTAGTTCTGGCTACTTGGAAGGCTGAGGCAGAAGGATCACCTGAGCCCAGCAGATTGACGCTGGGGTGGCCCTGAATATGCCACTGCACTCCAGCCTGGTTGACAGAGCGAGACTCTGACTCACAAAAAAGAAAGAAAGAAGAAAGAAATATTAAAAGAAAAGTTGTATGGAGGAAAAAGCTTCATCTTGTGTTGAATGGAAGCACCTGGAGCAGAAGCTCTAGTCGTCCTGTGGTGTGAGGATGCACCCAGAGTTAGCCATTCTGTGAGGCTTGCAGGCACAGAACCCAAGACTGCCCTTACTTCTGACAGCAACTGCAGGATTGGGGGTTCCCCAAAACCCCCCTCGGGCTTGGTAACGCACTAGAAGGACTTACAGAACACACTGGAAGCTGCTAAGCTCCAAGTTATGGTTAATCACAGGCCAAGGACACGGATGAACATCAGTCCAAGGAAGAGCATCAGGAAGAGTCTGGGAAGGTCCCAAGGGTGAAGCTTGGGTCTTCCTTGGGATACGTTATCCCTCTGGCATCAACGCGTGGCAATATTTGGGGAGTGTCGCCGACCAGGGACGCCTCCCTGAGCCTCAGCGTTCAGCAGTTTTATTGGGGCTTTACTGCACAGGCATGGCGAGTTGATGGGTTGCCCACCTAGTCGATCTCAGCTTTGAGGTCAGTCGATTCCATGTAACCCAGAGCCCCCGCCCTATGGTCACACTGTCGGTTTCTCTGGCATGGCTGGCTCTACCCTGAGAGCTAGTAGGTCCAGGTCCTGCCCTAAACAGAGACAGAAGCTGAAGGCAAAGGCCAGCCCTCTCTGGACAAAGCCAAATCCTTCACTGTGCAGGAACGCATTGCTTTTTACTCCTTACTGACATGGGTGGTGGGGCCTTCAGGAGACTGCTCTGTGAGTGAGGTCACAGAAACATCCTGAAGGCAGCAGTGTGTTGGTGGATGCCGGCACTCAAATGTAACTCCATTAAGACCTGTTTCTTGCCAGAGACGACCTAGCTTAATGCTGGGAAGCACATGAGCGAACCCCCTCCATGCTGCCACTCCCAAGGCTCACAGAGATCAGAGATGCTGGCATGGCAAGTGCTCTGGAGCCTGCAGGATATCAAGATGGTGGCACCCACAGTGGACACTTCTAGAAGCTGATGACCTGCTATCAACTGGGTCACAGTCTGTGAGCACCTGGGCTGGAGACTTTCAGGAGCAAAGGCTTAGCATCTTGAGTTGGAGACTGGACAGGAGACCCTGGCCTTTACAGAGGTGGAACACAACCTGGGCTAGATGATGCCACATGACACCTGAGGCACAGAGTTGTAACAACAGCAAAAGGAAATCATTGAAAAACATGTGACCGCACAAATAACTAGGATCAAGTTTAAGAAGGAAAATACATTCTTAATTAAGTTAAAGGGGCAACCCCTTCGGGCCCCCTCCTGCTGTGGGAGCTTTTCTGTCCTCAATAAATCCTGCTTTCTCACCAAAAAAAAAAAAAAAGTTAAGGATTTATTAACTTTCTAATAAAGCATTTTAATGAGTAGTAAGAGTAGTTACTCTCCATTTATTTAACACACATTTTTGTGCATGGGAGATAGGAATAATAAGCAATACGATATACAGTGTGAGGTAGTATCATTCCGAGTGCCAGTATTTGTATCTATAACTGGAGGTAACTTTTAAAAATTCTACACAGAATTTTCAAGAATAAAATGATAGTGTGCCTGTGAAAAGCAGTGCAAATGACAGTCATTACTTTCAGTATTACTTTTCTTTTAATTGCCAATTTGGATAATGACATGCTCACTAAATATATATGGGAAAATTTTAAAAATAATTAAAATGGTGATTTATCACAGAAACAAAGAACTGAGTACCACATGTTCTCACTCATAAGCAGACCTGAACATTTACCATAATACTATAAGAAAGGGATTGGCAGTAGCTGGAAACTGTTGGGCGGGGGACACACTTAACACTAATAAGGGTACCTGATCTCAAACCAGGCCAAGTGGGGGCCAAAGGGAAGCCCAAACTTTACCTATATGATGACCACTTGTATACCTGATCCTGAATTGTACCCCACATCTTTAAAATCAAATAATTTTTTAAAAAAAGAATAAAATGAATGATCCTGTACAATTTCAATTTACCTGGGCATAGACGCCGGTTGTAGATCCATTTGACCAGAAAAGATAAAATATATACATTAGAGTGATATAAATTTTATCAAATTGCTAGACTCCTTCTTATCCCACATGAGCCAGGAAAGATGGACAACACATTACTTCTCACATGTGTCAGAGCATGCAGTCCTGAGAATAACTTTATTTTATTAGTAATCAAAATAAGTTATTCCAAAGTCTAACTTATATATCTCAAGTTATCTAATAACAATTAAAATTACCACTTAAAAATAAATACCAGCCGGGCTCAGAGGCTCAGCCTGTCATCCCGCGCCTTTGGGAGGCTGAGGTGAGTGAATTGCATGAGCCTGCGGGTTCGAGACCCGCCTGGGCAACTTGGTGAGACCTCATCTCTACAATAAAATCAAAAAAATCAGCCGGGCATGGTAGCGCATGCCTGTAGTTCCGGCTACTTGGAAGGCTGAGGTGGAAGGATCGCCGGAGCCCAGCCGGTTGAGGCTGTGGTGGCCAGGAGCAGCCACTGCACTCCAGTCTGGGCGACAGAGTGAGACTCCAACTCAAAAAATAAATAAATAAATAAATACCACTAAGATATGTAAGCCCATGAAAAAAATTTCTATTTTGTAGAAGTTCTGGAAAATAACAAAGTAGCAAGAATAATTATTGAAAAGTTTAACACTTAAAGAGTTATTATCTCCATGCCTATCCAGGTAGTAGTAGAAGCATTCTTATTTTTATTCGTTTTAGAGATAGGGTCTTGCTCTGTCACTTAGGCTGCAGTGCAGTCCTGGTTCATTGCCACCTTGAATTCCTGGGCTTAGGTGATCCTCCTGCCTCAGTCTCCCAAGTAGATGGGAGTACAGGTGCCATCACGCCTGGCTAACTTTTAAAATTTTTGTAGAGATGGGGGGTCTTGCTATGGTGCCCAGCTTTGTCTCGAACTCTTAGCCTCAAGTGATCCTCTTGCCTGAGCTTCTCAAAGTGCTGAGGTTAAAGACATGAGCCTGGCCCTAGAGCAGTCTTAAAAGTTTGATGTTCTCGCCGTAGCATTTTCTAGTGCCTGGCCTAAACAGCCATGCCCTTTCAATCGAGTCTTGGTGCTGCCGTGGATGGGAAAGGACGTTTACACCCAAGAGCAATCAGCGTGGCTTTCCCAGCACCATGCTCACCTCCGCCCTGGTGAGACGCCAGCCTCAGATCCCTGACGGCCTCACCTGGACATCCACTTCCCCAGGCTCAGAGGTCCTGAGTCACCACCTCCCTGCTCCCACAACTGCCCCAGTCACTGGCACGTGCACCCGCACCTGCCGGTGTGTGGGCTCAAATCCCCCCCCAGTAGAGCCTCTTCATCTCTTACATTGGATTCAGAGCTGTCCCCTGGCCTGGCCTTGCTCCGGTTCAGAGTGTTCGCTCTAAAATACTTACTCTATCATGTCTCTCCAGTCTCACCTTCCAGAGGCTCCCGATGGCTTGCTGCCCGTTGTGCCAGGCAGAGGCTTGTTCCTCTGCACTGTTTCCTCCTCGACACCCCTGGAACTCTTCTCACACCCAGCCTAGAAATCACTTTCTCCTGCAAACCCCTCCCTGACCTCCCCAGAAAGTCCATCATTCTCTTACACTGGATTCCATTGATTTGTTTATATGTCAGATGCTCTCAATACATGAAAGCTCGCCTCACTTCTTTTTTTTTTTAAGTTGGAGTCTCACTCCATTGCCCAGGCTGTAGTGCAGTGTGGCACATTCACGGCCACTGCAGCCTCGACTTGCTGGGCTCAGGCAATTCTTCTGCCTCAGCCTTCCAAGTAGCCAGAAACACAGGTGCACGCTACCAAGCCCGGCTTGTTTTTTGCAAGTTGCCCAGGCTGGTCTTGAACTCCTGAGCTCAGGCAATCCTCTCGCCTTGGCCTCCCAAAGTGCTGGGATTCCAGGCTTGAGCCACCGTGCCCAGACTTTACCTCACTTCTAAGGAGGCATAGTCCCAGGGGCTCAGTGAATTTCATCTAACTGGTGGGAATGTCTTCATGTGAGTCTGTGGTTACAACTGGCTTCTACAATTATTTGTCCTGTGTGATCTCCTTGCTCAGGTGTGGTTTGCAGACCGGTCGCATGGCATCACCTGGGAGCTTGTTATAGAAATGCAGAATTTCTGTCCTCACCCAGGTCCTCCTGACTCAGACTCTGCAGTTTAACAAATTCCCTAGGTGATGTGTGTGCACGTCAAAGCTTGGGAAAGTGCTGGGGTAAAGAAATACCAGCTGACTCTTGGGGACAGACGTGTTCAATGAGCCACATTCCAGAGACAGGCTGCTCCTCATTCTCAGCGGGGCACCTCGTGCGAGCCACCGGGCAGCGGGAGTGAGGGCAGCTCCACCAGAAAGGAGCCTGGAGTGCCCACCCTGGCGTCTCTAGGATGAATGACCGACGTCTGGATCTTTTGTTGCATAGGAATCATGGCTTTATCACAGATTTAGAAGCTTTCGACTAGAACATACCCCGGTCAGTCTCTGAGGGCTTTGGAAGTGTGTGTGTCCTGTCAAACTCCGTAACCAGACATGCAGTGGATGTTCCGTCTGTGCATAGTGCCTTCTCATGCCTCTCAGGTCTGTAATCCCACTGGTTTTACCAGAAGCAATTCAATCACGACAGACGATTCTAGGAACTTGATCAGGACTCGGAGGTATCACTTTTGGCCAGAATTAATGACAGCATCAACATCACAACAATTGTTAGGAAAGCCTCACTTAGCAAACTGTCAATCTATTTCTGTACATTCAAGCAAAGAAAGAGGATGTATTTCATGTTTTAAAATTGAGGTTCTATCTCTACAATAAATTAAAAAATTAGCCTGGTGGAGTAGCGCGCATCTGTAGTTCCGGCTACTTGGAAGACTGAGGCAGAAGGATCGCCGGAGCCCAGTGGGTTGACGCTGGGGTGGCCGTGAGTGTGCCACTGCCCTCCAGCCTGGGCGACGGAGTGAGACTCCAACTCAAACAAAAGAAAAATTGAGATCCTGCAGGAACAGATCCATGGAAGTTCTGAAACCTTGACCTGCATGGTTGGCCTTTGTTGTCTGAGGATCCAACAGTTTCAAATATTTTGGTTTTAGTCATTTCAGGTGGGAGGGTAAATCTGCTCCCTGTTACTTCATCTTGGCTAGAAGGGGAAGTTGCCCCCTTACAGTTTTCATAACTACAATGACCGTGTCAGTTGAGGGTCGCTTTTCTCTGTTTTGCTTGTTTGTTTTTTGAAATGTGAGCAAGAGTTGACCATCATTTTGGAAAATCATTTTTAAGGATTATGGATAGAATGTGAGTTGTGACACTTGAAGAGCCAAGATAGTACCCAGATTCAGTCTGCATTTGTAGATGTGAATTCACAATGCTCCTTCAACCACCTGACTCCTTTATATTGTCTCTTAAGGTGGTCACGCTAGGGCGCTCACACATTTGGTTTGGTCATAGTTTGATCACAGTACATGTGATTTGGTCATAGTTTTCCATTGGTTTCACCTTTGTATTACAGTCAAGAAATTATATTGAATTTCTTGACGTTATATTTGATAGATTATATTATCCATAAATTCCATTTCAGTAAAGCCAAAAGGGCATTAAAGTGACTGATGTAAGAAGAGACATTTCACTCATGGAGGTGTTGGTAGTCCCCTGAGAAGAAGACTTTCCCCTGCGCCCCCGGGATGGGCCTGGGACTGCTGCAGGACCATAGTCGGGGAAGCTGTGTGATGTGTTCCCACAGAAAGGGTGTCAGACAACCCCAGAGAGCCCAGCATGAAGCGGGGGCAGCAGTGACACGGGAGGTCTGCAAGGGGCAGGGAAGTTGGGATGCCCGAGTCAGCATCTGCTGGAAATCACACGGGGAGAGGACCATTTTGGTGCTGGCGTGTGGCCCAGGCGAGGCCAGCTGGGCCCTCATCCCTGACCTTCGGCCCCCCAAAAGCACTTTGGAACTTGGGCTCAACCCTGGGAAAAGTGGGGGCAAGGGTGGGAATCCCTCAAAGGACTCAAGTTCAGTCTCTCCCAGTCCAGGGGCTTATCATGGAAGCTAAATTCTGTTCTCAAAAAGTAAAATTACACATTTCTACTTCCAAGTCTGTGTTGTAATTGCTACCCCACCAGAAGGACTTCTTCCGGTGGAAAACATTTTGCAAAACATCCCCTGACGCAAGAGCGGTTGTAACTTTGGTGTCTTGATTGAGAACTAGATGAAGGGGAAGACCTGCCGTGTGTCTGGGAACGGCCTGTGTGCAGGTCAAGCAGACGGCAGGCCCGCCGGCTCAGAGAACACAGCTCCGGAGAAGCTAGCTTGGGGCTGGCTTCTGCCTTTCACTTGCTGTGGGGTCTTGGGCAAGCTCACGTGCATCGCTCCCTGTTTCCTCATGAGCAAAACAAAGATAATGATAGTCTCTGCCTCATGGGATTGCTGAGAGGATCCAGCGCACTGTGTAAACGACGGTGTTACGCTGGATGGACATTAATTATTCTCTATAGAAGGTCCATGGAGATGCATTACCTGCTCACATAAAAGGGGTCATCAACTAGATTTCTGTGTAGACTTCTCATGCCAGAGTTAAATATTAGACCAAGCTAGTGAACTCAGGATTTGACCTTTTGGGTAATTCCGAGCTTGTCTGGTGTAAGGGTGGTTTCGCCCAGAGCTGGTGAACAGACCTTTCTAGCCGCCCACAGGCCAGGAGGATTCGTGCTGGTGTGTTAGAATTAATAACCCACCACTTACTGTGAACCTGGAGAAACACTCTGGCTTTTTATTGCTCAAGTCTTATCATTTCCAGCACCAAGGAATACAGCCCAATTAATCACCAAGGAGCAGAAATAAATTACCTCACCCTCTGGGTGACTCGCTCTCTGGGTGATATAACACCTCTTATCATGAGACAAATAGCACAGAGATGCTGGTTAGTTTGTATGTGAAACGGTTCATGTTTCACAGGAGATCCAGGTTATTTGTACAGGTTTATTTATCCATGTCAATGAGTGTCTTTGTTTGGAGATTTGGGGGAGTTTTCTTTTAAGAAATGTCTCTGATTGTGGTCTTCTTGAGGCATCCAATGAAACTCTGATTAAGCAAAAAATTTTGGAAACGGGGTTTTCCAGATAACATTTGGCAAATCGTTTGGGCTGAAAGTTGAAAATCTACTTAAGCCGAGCTCGGTGGCTCAGCCTGTAATCCCAGCACTTTGGGAGGCTGAGGTGAGTGGACTGCCTGAGCCCGTGGGCTCAAGAGCCAGCCTGGCAGCTGGGCGAGACCTCGTCTCTACAATAAAATAAAAAATAGCCAGGCGTGGTAACACACGCCTGTAGTTCCAGCGACTCGGAAGGCTGAGGAGGAAGGATCGCCGGAGCCCAGCAGGTCGAAGCTGCGGGGCCCGGGAGCGGCCACTGCACTCCAGTCTGGGCGACACGGTGAGACTCCAACTCAAAAAAAAGAAAATCTACCTAAAATATTTTGTTGGGTGCTCTTGCCTTGGCAAACGTAGAGCAGTAAGCATAATTCTGATAGCTTTGTGAGGTAGTAGGATGCGTCATTCATTCATTCAATCATTCATTTACTCATTCTATCAATATTTATTGTGTTGCTACTGTGTGCTGGGCTAAGGGCTAGACATGCTGTGGTAAAAAGGCAGGTATCCAATGAAGGCCAAAAGTTCAGGCTGCAACACCACAGTTTAGCGAATAAGTGATCCTGGGCAAGGTCTTTATTCTCAGACTCAGTTTCTCATCAGCAAAATGGGACCCGATAATTATAATCTTTAGCTTGCCAAGGATATTTGAGGATTACAAAGCATAAAAGCACTCTTAAAACAGAAGTTCTCTATGACCATTCATATTATTTCATGCCTGAGAAACTTGCATTGCTTTATGAAAATAAAATAATCATCTAAACATCAGTTCATTTTAAGAGATGAACCCATTTCTACACTAATGCTCCATCATATAGAAAGTAACATATTGGCTGGGCTCGGTGGCTCAGCCTGTCATCCCAGGGATTCGGGAGGCTGAGGCGAGTGGATTGCCTGGGCCTGCAGGTTCGAGACCCGCCTGGGCAACTTGGTGAGACCTCATCTCTACAATAAATCAAAAATCAGCTGAGCATGGTAGCGCGCGCCTGTAGTTCCGGTTCCTCGGAAGGCTGAGGTGGAAGGATCGCCGGAGTCCAGCAGGTCGAGGCTGCGGTGGCCGGGAGCGGCCACTGCCCTCCAGTCTGGGCCACAGAGTGAGACTCCAACTCAAAAAAAAAAAGAACTCAGCTCTGGTGGGATAAAGACCACTTTGGGTTCTGGCTACACCCAACTGAGGCCTTAGTCTTTTTTCTGTTTTTATTTTTTTTGAGTTGGGGTCTCACTCTGTCACCCAGGCTGTAGTATAGTAGCACAATCTAGGCTCACCGCAGCCTTGACCTCCTGGGCTCAGGTGATCTTCTCGCAGGTAGTTCTGTAGCCTCAAGTAGTAGCTGGGACTACAGGCATGCTCCACCACGTCCGGCTCATGTATTGATTGTTTTTTTTAGAGATGAGGTCTCACTACGTCGTCTAGGTTGGTCTCAAACTCCTGGGCTAAAGCGATCCTCCCACTTTGGCCTCCCAAAGTGTTGTGTGAACCACCACATCTGAGCAAGACTTTAGTCTTTTAGGGTTTGCTGTGGGGAGTAAATGACACGGGCACATAACATGTGTAGCACATGGTAGGACCACACGTATGTTAAGGATTCTAGTCTACCAGCTCTAAGACCATTCCAGAGGACACATGGGTCCCTGTCCAGTGGCCCTCAGTGCCCAGATTACGCTAGGCACTCCGCATTTGAAACTTCATGACTACAAGGCGGCAGCAGCTGCGCCAAAGGACCCACAAGGGTTTACACACTGTGTTCCTCTTTTCTTTGGGGGTAGGTGGATTTTGAATGTTGCCAGACCCTTCTGACTGGTTCTTCACTGTGGCCAGAAGAGGGCACTGTTGTTTTACTCAAATTCTGTGCTGCGCTCTATGACGCCCTGTGTCTATCCGGGCTTTGTTGGGAGAGGCATTTCGTTTCTCAGGTGACTCGCAGAACAATAGCAACAACAACAAACAAACAAACAGACAGGCTGGGCTGCGGTGGCTCACACCTGTAATCCCAGTACTTTGGGAGGCCGAGGTGAGAGGACTGTCTGAGTTCGAGACCACCCTGGGCAAGTTGGTGAGACCTCATGTCTACAACAAATCAAAAAATGAGCCAGGCATGGTGGCACGTGCTTGTAGTTCCAGCTACTCGGAAGGCTGAGGCGGAAGGATCGCCGGAGCCCAGCAGGTTGAGGCTGTGGTGGCCGTGAGCGTGCCCCCGCACTCCAGCCAGGGCAATAGAGTGAGACTTCAACTCAAAAACAAAACAAACAAGGAAAGCCCACCAAGCATTTGTCTGTAATAAGGCATATGCAAGAAAATTAGGATGCAAAAAATTATTTATATTTTATTAAGCTATAGAAAATTATGTATGGAATTTTTAAAACAGATAAGCACAACAGAAGAAATACACTCTTGTGAACACAATCAAGATTCTGCCTAGAAAACCACACTGCTTGAAACATTAGAATATACCTGCTCACTTTCAATCCATGTCCCAGAAAAGGTATAAGAGCAATCGGTGCAGTTTTGGGGACGTTTGGGCTGTTTCCTCCGGCTGGGGCAAAACTTGAACCTCTTGAAAACAGAAGTCCTTGTTAAGAGCAGAGAAAGTGCATACTGACTCTCACCCCCTACTTCTGCCTGTGAGGTCTGCCTTTTCCTTTCTTGCCAATGCAATCATGAGCCACTTTACTATTTTTAATAGGCCAGTTTTTAATGAGGCAATAATTGGTTTATTTATAATCTTTGGGTGGAAAATGGCAATTGAAGAAGACCATCTCACAGCCCAAGCGGTCTTCTCGACTAACAGGAGGGACAGAAACGAGCTCCTTCTGTGCCTGTTTTCATCCTTTTCCCCCTCGTTCCCCTTGAGTTCCCCCATCTATGACTTCTTTCCATGGTTTCAGAGTTGGAAAGATATACATTCAACATGCAAATATGAGCACGCTGGTGGCTAGCTAAGCCTAGACACTGTAAAATCACAGGGGAAGACTAGGGGAAAAAACCTCGAGAAAAGGGGGTTATTCCTGAGCACTGAGTAGTAATATGATGCCTGTACGTAAATATTTGTTGACGAATAACTGACTGACGGGCTGAATGAATGAAGCCACAACGTCTCAGATAATTGCAAATATGAAAACTGACATAACTGTTTGAACATACATAATCTTTAAAACTGTTACCATTTCTTCCTGATATTTCAGTACTTACAAACAGCCTCAGATAAAGAAACTGCAAGTAATCCAGCTTTATGTGGGATTCTATAGTGAATGTTTTCTCAAATTACTCATGAGGCTAAGGGGGATTTCTGAACGCTTGTGTTTGTGGGTCTCTATCCTTGTTCATGTCATGTTTCCAGAACCAAGAGGAAAAACACCAGACAACCCACCCCTCTGCCTCTTTTTTCTTTCTTTCTTCCTTCTGGTCCTGTGAACTTGCAGCTTCCTGGCTTCAGACTTCCACTCGAACTGAGCCGTGTGCACTGAGTAGAGCCCAACATTGCAGAGGACCGCAAAATCCCTTTAATATTCATTCAAAGGTGCAAGCTCTTGGACCACAAAGGCCCCTTCTTCTGGTCCCTTCGTCATGCCCAGGCAGGCTCAGAGACTTGGCACCTTGCCCTGGAAGCCGAGCATGCAGGCCAAGCAAAACCTGCGTTTTCATCGGTTCGAACCACGGTCAGTTGTTGAACGTAATCACTTAGAACAAACTAAGAGTTTGGGTCCAGGAACCTTGGGGTGCTCAGAAGATTATAGAAAACTCGGGGGGAAATGGCTCAAGATTCCCCTGGGTTGTCAAGGCCACACCCCACGGAGGCTGGCATGATTCTGACAGCTACGAGTGAGCTCTCACCAAGCACACGCTGCAAGATCTTCAGGGCAGGAGAAAGTGGCGCCTACATTCTGTGGATGCTGTGTTTTGGCAGGGCTGCCTGCTTCTAAATATAGCTAGCTATTTCTTTTTTACATATGTGATCTCCTAAATTCTCTCCCCTTTGCAGCAGCTTCGTGTTTTAGTCGCGGAGAATGAGAAACTCTTTCTCCGTTGTTGACTCAAGGCCAGGGGTCCCAGTATAAAGCAAGAAGACAGTATCAACAGGAGAAGAAAGCAAGCACAGGCAGACCTTGCGAATCTGAGCTGCTATTGCACAAAGCTGTCAGCTTCTGGGTGCGCAAGAAAACAGCCTCAAATAAACACCCTAAGGGATACGAAAACTCATTCGAGGCAGTGCTACTGAGCAGATGTGGAAACAGGAGTTCGATAAGGATTCAAGGCACTTTTCTTTGTCCTTTCCAAGGTCTCAGGGACAGCAGGTTAGAAGGGCAAGACCCGTTTCCCTAGCTGCATCAAGTCACCTTTCTTTAGGAGAGCGACTCAGAAATATCTGTGAGATACAGGAATGCCATTCTCCTCAAACAGTTTACTAAAGATTCATTATGATCACTTCTCGGCCTTTTGGCCAAGATCAAGTGTCAGAATCATCACAAAAGCAAGCATTACATAGAGCCTCCCACAAGCCAGGCACTGTCCTATATACTTTACAAATGCGAGTTTATTTAATCCACAAAGCAACCCTCTAGCTAGGTAATGTGAGTATCTCATACTTCAGACTAAGAAACTAAGGTACCAAGATATTACAATACTTACCTCCCAAACCCAGCTAGTAAATATGGAAGCAGGAATTCAAGGTGGATTTAGTCTCTGCTCTTAACCACCTAAAAATAAAATTCTGTGTGGACACAGGAAGACTGGAACTTAAATGTTCAGTGTCATTATCTCCAAGTGGTGGGCTTACGGTTTTACTTTTGCTTTTCCGCATTCTCCGAATTTCTACCACACATTGCTTTTAGATGCTAATAAGTACCGCTTTAATATCCTGGCCCTAAAACCTATTACCTACAGCAGGCTATGAAGATCGTTGTCCTGAGAGGCCCTGGAGTAGAACTAACATAAGAAGCCTAGGTCGGGCAATCCCTCCCACCGTGGGAGCTTTTCTGTCCTCTCAATACATTCTGCTTTCTAAAAAAAAAAAAAAGCCTAGGTCCCTGGATGTACTAATGACCAAACTTGATGGGACGATCCCAGAAAAAGGGACTCAAATGAGCCCCTCTGCTGTCCTGTAAGCAGCCAATAACTATCTACCTCTTGAATGTCACTTGGGGCTGGATAGGATGAGGGAGTCTCCAAAGAAGAAAGAATTGCCCAGCTCAAACATCTAACAGAGAAACTCAGCATGGAGTGGAGCCGAGTACTTGAAGGACAGAAACTTTCACACACAAGTTTCCATTAAAAATCCTAATACAAAAATCAATTGTATTGCTCTATAGCAGTAATGAACAAGTGGAATTTTGAAATTAAAAACCACACTATACAAAAGCCCACAGTCCCAGCTACTTGGGAGGAAGAAGTAGGAGGACTGCTTGAGCCTGGGAGTTTGAGGCTGCGGTGAGCTATGATGGCGTCTGTGAATAGCTACTACACTCCAGCCTGGGCAACATAGTGAGACCCTATCTCTTAACAAAATTATACTATCATCCAATTTAATTCACAAAACATACATAAAGGAGAATATATAATGAATGTAGGAAACAGGAAATTTTAAAAGCCAAACCAACGTGGATGCAATCTTAAAAATACTCTCAGCCGGGCTCGGTGGCTCAGCCTGTAATCCTGCACCTTTGGGAGGCTGAGGTGAGTGGATTGCCTGAGCCCGCGGGTTCGAGACCCGCCTGGGGCAGCGAGACCTCATCTCTACAATAAATCAAAAAATTAGCCAGGCGTGGTAGCGCATGCCTGTCATTCTGGCTACTCAGAAGGCTGAGGAGGAAGGATCGCCGGAGCCCAGCAGGTCGAGGCTGCGGTGGCCGGAAGCGGCCACTGCACTCCAGTCTGGGCGACAGAGTGAGACTCCAACTCAAAAAAAAAAAAAAAAAAATGCTCTCAAGATTTATCATAACAGGTACTTAACACATTTTTTTAAAGCATAAATGAGGTTAGGCTCAGTGGCTCAAGCCTGTAATCCCAGCACTTTGGGAAGCAGAGGCAAGTGGATTGCCTGAGTCTGCAGGTTTGAGATCAGCCTGGGCAACTCGGCGGCCTGAGTCTGCAGGTTTGAGACCAGTCCAGGCAACTTGGTGAGACCCAGTCTCTATAATAAATCAAAAACTAGCCAGGCATGGTAGCATGCTCCTGTAGTTCTGGCTACTTGGAAGGCCAAGGTGGAAAGATCACCAGAGCCCAGCAGGTTGACGCTGGGGTGGCAGTGAGTGTGCCACTAGACTCCAGTCTGGGTGAAAGAATGAGACTCCAACTCAAAAAAAAAAAAAAGCATACATGCAAAAGGTGGCAAACCAAAATTGAGAAAATTGACTTATCAATTTAGACCCTTGTCTTCCCCAGAGAGAAAAACGATAACTGATTTATCAAATGCCAACAACTTCTTATATTGTTGTCTTTCTCCTTATCCTTGTCTCTTTCATAAACAGCCAGATTCTTTTTTCTTTTCCTAAAAGTAAGAGAATCGCTGGTGGAAGCTGAGGTCTCATTTCGTAGGTTTCTATGTCTGTGTGAGGGTGTAGTGTGGATCCCCTTGGGCCCTCCTTTGGGAGTGAAGGACTCGTTCCCCGGCTGCTGGGCATGCTGGCAGCGGGAGACCCGGGCTGTCAGCCCCCTTCAGAACTGCCTCCACCTCGGGCCGCCTTGTCCCAAGCTGCGGTCCCTTCCCTGGGCTGCCCACATGCAGCAACTGGTTGACGTAGCTGTATCAAAGCTTGGCCTTCTCGCCTTAACTAGGGACGATGCTGCCGGGTCGTGTTGGCTGCAGAGGTCCCCACGGGGTCAGCCGAGCCGACGCTGAGACTGCAGCCAGCTCAGCTTCGCCCTCTGGCCAGCCCGCGTGCCGCCCTTCCCTTCCAGAGGTGCTGATCCCAGGATAAGTGCGGCCGGGAGAGCTGGACCCCGGCTGGGTATTCGCTCCCCACGGTGAACTTGGCACGATGGCAGGAGAGGCACAGCTCTTGGGTGGGCCATTGGCCCCTGTCCCACTGACTCTCCAGGGCACTGCCTTGACGCCCATCTAGCACACGGCACAAGGAAGGAAAGCCGTGCCACCTTCCTCACACAGCGTCAGGAAGTGGACCAAAGAACAAAGAGGCCGCTTTTGGAATACCAGCAGGAACATGTCTGAATTTGGGTGGGGCTTCGGGAGACCACGGGAGGCAGGGTGGCAGCTGCTAAGCCCACTGTTTGGCCTAATCCCCCGAGCTGTCCTGTCCCTGGTACCATGATCGCATCGTGTTAATTAAATCATTCTCATTAATTCAGCCCAAGTGCAAATTAGGAAGGAATGAAGATAAATTAGGTTTGAAGGCAGCTAATACAGTTAACCCCACGCTGCTTATTTTGCAGCCTAACAAAATAACATTGTTAAGGGAGATAACAAGCCCAAAGCCGTGGGCACAGCTTCTTAATGGCATTAAAAAATGAGCCCTTGGTTTGATGTCACCAGGCAAAGGCAGAGACCAGCTCCCAGGGGCCCACAGGACTGGCCTGATATCTTGCAAGAGGTGGTGGCTATTGTGTAATACAGATACTGTACAAGTAGCAAGCATTTCCTGAATCGTCTGTGACTCAGACATCTACTATGTCTATTGTTGTCCAGTATGATGACTGCACTGTTGGGAAGTTTCTTCCTGTACAGCCGCAAGGCTTGCTCCCTTTTCCTTTGTGTGAGTGGGGTGCTAAGACTTACCTTTGGGATTGGCTGAGAGACGCTGCAGTTTGAGTTGCCACGATCATAAATATGCTAACTTGTAAATCATTTTCAGCTGAGATAAACATTAGAAACTGCCCAGCGGCCCGAAAACGATTCATTCATTGGCTCAAGCAAACCAGCGTATAGGAGGTCATCGGTAGCACACACGTGTCCCAAAGTGCAAGTGTAGTTCCTGTGACTTTCAGCAGGAAACTATTTTCCAGCTTTTATAACCTCCATAGACTAATTTCTTTTCCCTTGTGTTGCTCAGCTCCCTAGCGCAGATGGAACAAACGTCTGTGGTCACTGGATACTCTTCAAGATTTCCCAGTCTACACCTTCCCCCTCCCCTTTTCCTGAAGCATACAAAGTGGCAACGTTAGGTAGAAAAGATACAGGAAGATGGCAGCATTGGCCCGAACACAACAGCCGGAGGGTTTCATTGCTTTCTCAGCCCTGACTGCTCAGCAAAGTTCTTGGCAAAGAGAAATCAGCTTTGCCATCCCCTCGGTTAAGAGCATCCTGCAGAGGTGAGTGGATTGCCTGAGCCCGCAGGTTCGAGACCCGCCTGGGCAGCGAGACCT
>NW_007065664.1:29744-30370 GCF_000164805.1 Carlito syrichta
CCGAGTGAGACTCCAGCTCAAAAAAAAAAAAAAAGAGCATCCTGCAGTTGCCAGGTGATAGAGATGCAGCAGAATCCCACGGCTTGTCCCCAGCTCGGTGGCCTCCTGAGGCAAAATCCCCAGCCAACCCGCTGTGCTATGTTCCGTGTTCCACACAAGGCAGGGCATCTGGGTGCAGGTCTAGGTCGGTGTGGGGAGGGACTGAAGGAAGCAGTTAGGTACTCCTCCTTAAGGAGGAAAAATGTGCATCTCTCAAACGGAGGCATTAACACTGGGTCTTCAAAACCAACCAGAGTGCTTGCTTTTGGCCCACAGCTGAGGCGGACCAAACATTCAGGAGGCCTCTAGGCGCATGGAGGCTGCCTTGACCGGCTTCCCTGACCCCTGGCTACAGCAACATGTTTTAAAAAGACATACGTGCAGCCGGCTCGGTGGCTCAGCCTGTCATCCAGCACCTTGGGAGGCTGAGGTGAGCGGACTGCCTGAGCCCGCGGGTTCGAGACCCGCCTGGGCAACCTGGCGAGACCCCATCTCTATCATAAATCAAAAACTTAGCCGGGCGTGGTGGCGCGCGCCTGTAGTTCCAGCCACTTGGAAGGCTGAGGCGGAAGGGTCGCCGGAGCCCA
>NW_007065665.1:0-941 GCF_000164805.1 Carlito syrichta
CTTTTGATAAAATCCAGCACCCCTTCTTGATAAAAACCCTTGAACATCCAGGCATTCGGGGAACATACCTCAAAATAGTAAAAGCCATCTACGAGAAACCAACAGCCAGCATATTGCTAAATGGACAAAATTGGAACCATTTCCCCTGAAAACTGGAACAAGACAAGATGCCCACTCTCACCCCTCCTGTTCAACATAGTATTGGAAGTCCTGGCTCAAGCAATCAGAGAAGAGGAGGCAATCAGTGGTATCCAAATAGGAAAAGAGGAAGTCAAGTTATCTCTCTTTGCAGATGATATGATTGTGTACCTTGAAAACCCAAAAGAATCTGTCAAAAACCTCCTTACACTGATAAAGGCCTTTGGAAAAGTCTCAGGATACAAAATAAATGTACAAAAGACAATCACATTTCTCTACACTAATAATAAACAAACAGAAAACCAAATAAAAAACACAATTCCATTCACAATAGCCACAAAAAAAATGAAATACCTTGGCATCTTCCTAACCAGAGACGTGAAAGACCTTACAATGAAAATTACAAAACACTGCTCAAAGAAATCAAAGATGACACAAACAAGTGGAAAAATATCCCATGCTCATGGATTGGAAGAATCAACATTGTGAAGATGTCCATCTTACCTATGGCAATTTACAAATTCAATGCAATACCCATCAAATTACCAGCAACATTCTTCTCAGACCTAGAAAAGACAACACAGGAATTCATATGGAAACACAAACGTCCAAGAATAGCCAGAACAATCCTCAGCAAAAAAAAAACAAAGCAGGTAGTATCACATTACCAGACTTCAAACTTTACTATAAAGCTACAATCATCAAAACAGCTTGGTATTGGTATAGGAACAGGCATATAGATCAATGGGAGTAGAATTGAGATTCCAGAAGCAAACCTCAATTTCTCAACCAACTCATCTTCA
>NW_007065665.1:2230-9726 GCF_000164805.1 Carlito syrichta
GGAGATGGGATTAACAGTAGCAAATATCTGTCTGGGGATGGGGAAACACCTCTTATCAACAGGGTGCCTGAATGAAATGTAATTGTATACCTAACCCTTGACTGTACCCCACAAAACCATAATAAAAAAATATTGGTTAAAAAAAAAAAGAGATAGGATGGACAAGTGGGACCTCAACAAACTGACAAACTTCTGCAAAGCCAAAGAAACCATCAAAGAAATGGGGAGACAACTCACAGACTGGGAACAAATATTTGCCAACTGTATGTCTGACAAAGACTTGACATCTAGGATTTACAAGGAACTCAAACATGCAGAAAAGAACAAAACAAACAGCCCCATTACAAAGTGGGCAGAAGATACGAATAGACATTTCCCAAAAGAAGACATACAAGCAGTCAACAGATACATGAGAAAATGCTCAGCCTCACTAGTCATCAAAGAAATGCAAAATAAAACCACACTGAAATACCATTTAACTTCAGTCAAGATGGTCATCATCAATAACTCAAAAAATAACAGACACTGAAGAGGATGCAGGGAAAAAGGAACACTTCTACACTGTTGGTGGGAGTGTAAACTAATACAACCTCTGTGGAAAACAGTTTAGAGATCCCTAAAAGATCTAAAATTGACCTTCCATACGACCCCACAATCACCCTACTGGGAATATACCCGGATGAACTCAAATCACTCTATGAAAAAGATACCTGCACACATATGTTTATTGCAGCACTGTTCCCAGTAGTAAAAAACATGGAACCAACCATGTTGCCTATCAAAAAAGAACTGAATTTTTAAAAATGTTGTACATATACACAATGGAATATTATGCAGCCATAAAGAAAAAAATATGAACTTCACAGCAACTTGGATGGACTTAGAGTCTATAATACTGAATGATCTATCACAGAAACAAAGAACTGAATATCACACATTCTTACTCACAAGTGGATCTTGAACAATTATCATAATACTATAAGAAAAGGACAGTAGTGGGAATCTGCCAGTTGTGGGGGCACCCCTCACCAATAAGGGTACCTGCATAAAGAACCTTTTTATACCTAACCCTGAATTGTACCCCAAATCTTTAAAATAAAAAATTTTTAAAAAGAAAAAAAAAAGAAGAAGAAGATAAAAAAGTACAAAGCACCCTGCTCTCAGGAATAAGATTTACTTAGATAAAGAAAGAAGACTTTCCATGCAAGAGTGACAGCACAAGGAAACAAAAATAAGATTCAAGCTTAGGAAGAGCAAGTTCTTACAATAAGAAATCATCTTGGCTATGTAGGGTAGAGCCAAGCAGAAGCACTTAAACCAAAGATAGTAGACAATGGGAAGCCAGTGATTAAATAATAGGTCTAGATAAATTGAGGTTAAAGAAGACAGCAGTAGATATGGAGGAAGGAGAGAGACCATTAGTTTCTATTTAAGTTTAGTGAGTTTGTAGGGGGTTGAATTGTGTCCCCCAAAAAGAGATGCTCAAGTAATATTCTCTCCCCTATTTCACTCCTCCTCTGGCCAGTTATTTAGAAACATGGTTTTTATCAATGTAATCAAGTCAAAATGAGGTCACATTGGGTTAGAGTCAGCCCTTTGTTATAAGAAGAGGAGAGGATGCACAACGACAGAAGAGATGCATGGAAGAAGGCCATGTGATCACAGAGGCAGAGACTGGAATGATGCAACTGCAAGCCAAGGAACACAGGCAACCACCCAAGGCTAGGACACAGGCATGGAACGGATTCTCCCTCAGTGCCTTCAGAAGACCAACCCTACCTATACCTTCATTTCAGACTTCTGGCCTCCTGAACTGCAAGAGAATAAATTTCTGTGGTTTTAAGCTATGTAGCTTGTGGTAATTTATTATAGCAGCCTTAGAAAACACACACAACCATGCTCTATGCAGTAGAATGGATGGAGACAGAAAAAATAAGATATAAAGTGTCATTATTTCCTGATTTATTTATTAAAATTATGATTTTATGCCTTCTTTTGAGGTGACTCATGGCCCTCAAATTATATTGATTAACACTGACAATTGGGGAAATCAAGAATAGTGATTGCTTCCTTGCTTCTCTTTCTTTTCCTATCAGTCAACACACAGATAACTGAAACACACTAAATTCAAGCAGATGTGAATTCTAAGTTTTGATACTACATTAAAACTAGTATAAATATAATGAGCGGAGTGTCAGTAGCTAAGTAGCCCAGCTTCACAAAGGGTCTTAGCTCACGGTGGCCTACAGGCAACCTCAGGATACTCCCTCGCCACTCAACATTCCATTCCTGAAAATGTGGAAACAGGAGGCAAAAAAGGCAGCAGGAAAGGATACATCTTCAGACACAAAAGTGTAAATGGAGAAAAAGAGAGCAAAGGGAAAACAGGCCCAAGTGGTTAACCAAGAAACTAAGGTGTACCTGCAAAAAACAGAGGAACAAAAACTGAGGAGTCCAGTCTCTGATGAATCAGGAGAGAAAGAAGTCAAGTCTGAATAATATCATCTACCCTGTCTTCTCAGTGGGCCCATCTTCCTTCTTGTACAACATAGAGGAATAATTTCATCAACTATTTTGTAGATGCAAGTTTTTTAGTAGCTCTAAAAAAATTTTAAGAACAAATGAATCCTATCTTATCCCATTTTTGAAGTGTAAATCCTTTTTTTAAAAGATAAAATCATGTATTGGTTATTTTTTGGTAAAACCAGAAAATAGTGTCAATTGAATTATGGGAGACTATGTGTCTGTGTGTCAGCTCAACATTCCACTAATAGGGCTTAATTTTTATATTCTATAATATAAAGCATACTAGATGGCAATATGGAGTTACTAGTTCTGCACTTAGTGTCAGGAACATTTAAAATTACTTCTATTCCCATGTTGGTTTTTAGTAGAATTGTTTCCTAAAGAAAACCACTCCTTAATCATGGCTCTCTGTCAGAATTGTGTTCACTTTGTCACATCTTTGATCATATAGTTCTGTTTTCCTAATGACTTGGTTAATGTGCTAGAAAAGATTGAAAATTTGAGTATATGTAGTATACATAATATTAAATTGTGGCTTGGTGGGACTTATGTAAGAGCTTATCAACATTTGAGAATACCAGTACTTAATAACCTCTTAAGGAAAATTTGCCTCCAAATTTTAAATGGAAAAGTTCTGGAATACCTATTTTAAAAAGAATTACAATATGTGGGTTTTAGATTTTCAGTATGCATGCTAAGAATTGTGTACAAATTGAAATGCCTATGTACTAATCCTCAACACAACAAATAAAATCTCAATGATGACAAGTAAAAAATATAATAAAACCAGTATAAATACAAAAAATAAAAAAAAGGACGATGCTGGCTGTGAGTTTCTCATAGATGGCTTTTACTACTTTGAGGTATGTTCCCCGTATGCCTAGATGTTCAAGGGTTTTTATCAAGAAGGGGTGCTGGATTTTTATCAAAAACTTTTTCTGCATCTAATGATATAATCATGTGGTTTTTGTTTTGACATCTGTTGATGTATTTAATTACATTTATGGTTTTACGAATGTTGAACCAGCCTTGCATCCCAGGAATGAAGCCTACTTGGTCATGATGGATGATTTTTGAGATATATTGCTGAATTTGGTTGGCTAGGATCTTGTTGAGAATTTTAGCATCTATGTTCATCAAAGATATTGGCCTGTAGTTCTCTTTCTTTGTTGGATCTTTACCTGGCTTGGGTATCAATGTGATGTTGGCTTCGTAAAATGATTTGGGAAGAGTGCCATCCTTTTCAATCACCTGGAATACCTTCAGTAGGATTGGTATCAGCTCCTCCTTAAATGTCTTGTAGAATTCTGCTGGAAAGCCAGAATTCTGGACCAGGGCTTTTTTTTGTAGGAAGTTTTCTTATTATGTAGTCGATTTCCTTGATTGTTATTGGTTTATTTAGGGTCTCATTTTTGTCTTGTTCCATACTAGGTAGGTTGTGTGATGTCAGAAAGTCCTCCATTTCCTTAAGGCTTTCAAGTTTGTTTCTATACAAGTGTACGTAGTAGTCTCTAATGATCTTTTGTATTTCTTCAGGGTCAGATGTGACTTCATCATTTGTGTTTCTGATTGTGCTTATTTGATTTTTTTCTCAATTTTTCTTGTTCAGTCTAGCTAGGGGACCATTGATCTTGTTTATCCTTTCAAAGAACCAGCTTTTTGTTTCATTGATTTTTTGTATTACCTTTTTGTCTTCTATGTCCTGGATTTGGGCTTTTATTTTGGTGATCTAGATTCTTCTGCGGAAATTAGGGTTTTTGTGGTCTTGCTTTTCCAGCTTCTTTAGGTGGCTTGTTAGATTGTGAATTTCTCTTCCTTCCATTTTCTTCATGTGTGTTTGTAGGGATATAAATTCCCCTCTTACTACAGCTTTCAGGGCATCCCAGAGATTTTGGTAAGATGTTTCTTCATTTTCATTTGTTTCCAGGTATCTTTTGATCTCTGTTTTGATTTCATCACTGACCCAGGAGTTGTTTAGCATCATGCTGTTTAGTGTCCATGTCTTTGTGGGTTTTGGGGGGGACTTTGTTGGTGTCAATGTTTATTTTTATTCTACTGTGGTCTGAGACAGTGCATGGTAGAATTTCTGTCCTTTTAAATTTGCTTATACTTGATTTATGGTTGAGTATGTGGTTGATCTTAGAATATGTTCCATGTAGTTATTAGTAGAATGTGTATTCTGTGGTCTTTGGATGGAGTGTTCTGTAGGTATCAATTAAGTCCATTTGGTCCAATGTCACATTGAGGTTCCGGATCTCCTTGCTGATGTTTTGTCCTGATGATCTGTCTAGAATTGTGAGTGGGGTATTAAAGTCCCCAGTTATGATGGTGTTAGAGTCAATATCTTTCTTTAGTTTTCCTAGAAGTTGCTTTATGAAAGTTGGCACACATATGTTGTGTGCATATATGTTTTGGATAGATATTTCTAGTTGATAGATTGAGCCTTTTATTATTATGTAGTGGCCTTCTGTATCTTTTTTGATTTTTAGTAGCTTGAAGGGTATTTTGTCTGAAGTTAAGATTGCTACTCCTCCTTTCTTTTGCATTCCGTTAGCCTGAAAGTTTGTTTCCCATCCTCTTACTTTGAGTCTGTGGGTGTCCTTTCTAGTGAGGTGAATCTCTTGAAGGCAATAGATTGTTGCCTGATGATATTTTATCCATTTTGCCATTCTATGTCTTTTCAGTGGTGCATTTAGTCCATTCATATTTAGGCTAATAATTGAAATGCAAGAGTTGATCTCTGTCATAAGGTACTTACACAGTTGTTCCTGTTTGTTTATAGTCTTTCTTTGCGTTTTGGAGTTGGTTCATGTGTGTTTTTAATCTTTTGCCTGTACTCTTGTGAAGAATGTTGTTGTTCTTTTTTCTTTTTCTTCTGTGTTCAGTACTTTCTTAAGTGTTTCTTGTAGAGGTGGTCTGGTGGCAGCATAGGTTCTTAGGGATTGGATATCTGAAAAAGATTTCAATTCTCCCTCACTAATGAAGCTTAGTTTGGCGGGGTAGGTTATTCTTGGTTGAAATTGTTTATCTTTTAGAACTTTGAAGATAGGGCTCCAGGCTCTCCTAGCCTGAAGGGTTTCTGTGGATAAATCTGCTGCTATTCTAATTGGTCTTCCCTGGTAGGTAGTCTGGCCTTTTTCTCTTGCTGTCTTTAGGATTTTTTCTGTTTTAGCTACTTTGTTTAGGTGAATTATTATGTGTCTGGGAGTTGGTCTTCTCATTTGTTGTCTTGCAGGGGTTCTCTGAATCTCTTGTGTTTGAATTTTTTCATCCTTCATGAGATGAGGGAAGTTTTCTTGAATGATTTCATGAAATGTTTGTTCCAGTGTGACTTCTGTTTCTCTCTCTGCCTCAGGAAGCCCAATTACTCTTAAGTTTGGTCTCTTGAAGTGATCATTCATCTCTTGCATGTTTTTTTCTGTCTTTCTGAGCTTCTTTTCTATGCTTTTGACAGTTTGGGTTAGTTCTGTGTTTTATTCTTTCTTCTGCTTGGCTGATTCTGCTTTCCATGCTTCATTTCCATCACAATATTCTTCACTGCTGTCATTTCTGACATCAGCTACTTCCTATTTTCCTCTCATCTCTCCTTAATTTTTTAAATTCTCTCCATTAATGTCTTGATGTCTGGGTTTGTTGCATGTGACCAGTCATTCTGGGGGCTCTTCATTGTTTGTGTTCCAGAATCTGTTTTCTCAGTGTCTGATCTCCCAGAGGTCTGTGTGAGACCTACATTATTCTTTTGGTTTTTCTTCATTTGTGTGGTTTTTCCCCCTCCCTATTTTTTCCTTCCCTCCACATCACCATCTTCTTTAATTCTGTTATTCAGGGGTAAAGGGATTGGTTTTACTTCTGTTTGTTCAATCTCATATTCTTTATTCATGCCCTGTTACTTTGTTCAATTCTGGAGTTGCACTGTAGGTTGGGGGTGGTCCTTCTTGCAGTTTTGAGATTTACTTAAGGGGGGAGCTGTGATTCAAAATTTATCTGCAGGTCCTGGTATTTGCTGAAAGGTGTGTGGATAATCTGGAGCCCACTTCCCACTGCCTTGGAATCTGTCTGTGCAGTGGGGCTGTAGGTTTACTCCCTTAAATAAAATGTGGTTAGCAGAGGGGAGAGAATGGAGTAGACAGTGGATTGAAGAGGGGGGTGGAGAGATAGAGGAGTAAGGGGAAAACAAACAAGTGTGCCAACAAATAGAGTGAGAGGCCTATACTGAAATAGATAAAAACAATAGACCACAACTACAGATGAACCAACTCTCATACAAAAAATAAATAAAACATATAGTGATGCTAACATACAAGCTAGCCAACCACCTTATTAGTGTGCTGTTCCTCTATACAAAGATATGGCTTACAGAGAGAAGAAATGGAAGAGGAAAAAAGAAAAAAAGGAACAATACAGTAGGAATAGCATTAAGTCATTAAACTAACAGAATCAATGAAGCACACTCTGAGACATTTTGTTTAAGTCCAATGTCCTTTCAGTTCTGATTTCTAGTTTTCTTTTCAAGCTGGTAAATTAGTTTGCAGTTAGGGTCAGTTGCCCCTGGTCTGCTGTGAAGGACAGCTCAGATCACTCTCCATTCACTATTCTGGCCTATGTCTTTTTCAAGCTTGTTTCTCTCGTTTTGGTGTTGTTACCTTGAATCACCAGCAGGTGGTGCTATCTCAGCTGCTCGCCCCAGAGGGGGTGGGGCTGGACAGGAACTGGCGAGACTGGAGATGGATGCCTGCCTCAGGGCACAGGCTGGAGACTCATGGCGGGCAGGACTTCTCGGTCCCAGGAGAGGTGGCAGCGATCCCAGCACATCTTCCCTGAAGGGGCTTCAAGGACCGAAGTGGATCACCTCCGGCCTGGGTGGTGCGATGTGTTATGGCCACCATGGAGGCCACGGCGATGGCAGTGGCAGCAGGGGGTGCTGCGGCGGTGGCGTTGTTTGTGCTGCAGTGACTGTCCAGTCTGCTGTG
>NW_007065666.1:0-720 GCF_000164805.1 Carlito syrichta
CACCAATAATAAACAAATAGAAACCCAAATAAAAAGCACAATTCCATTCACAATAGCCACAAAAAAAATGAAATATCTTGGCATCTTCCTAACTAGAGATGTGGAAGACCTTTACAATGAAAACTACAAAATACTGCTCAAAGAAATCAAAGATGACACAAACAAGTGGAAAAATATCCCATGTTCATGGATTGTAAGAATCAACATTGTGAAGATGTCCATCTTACCTAAGGCAATCTACAGATTCAATGCAATATCTATCGAATTACCAGCAACATTCTTCTCAGACCTAGAAAAAACAACACAGGAATTAATATGGAAACATAAACAACTGCGAGTAGCCAGAACAATCCTCAGCAAAAAAAAAAAAAAAAAAAAAACAAAGCAGGTGGTATCACATTACCAGACTTCAAACTTTACTGTAAAGCTACAATCATCAAAACAGCTTGATATTGGTATAGGAACAGGCATATAGATCAATGGAATAGAATTGAGATTCCAGAAGCAAAACCTCAATTTCTCAATCAACTCATCTTTGACAAAGCCTCCACCACCTACCACTGGGGAGAGGAGAACCTATTCAGTAAATGGTGCTGGGAAAACTGACTGACCACATGCAAAAAATTGAAACAGGACCCCTATCTATCCCCATACATAAAAATTAACTCCAAATGGATCAGAGACTTAAATGTAAAACCTCAAACCATGAAAACCTTAGAA
>NW_007065667.1:0-727 GCF_000164805.1 Carlito syrichta
GCGTTACTCTAGACCAGACCATGGCACCTGCTGTGGCAAGAGGGTACAGAGAACTCATCTGTTCCTCAGTATTCCTGGATGAAATTAGTGCTAGAAACCCAGGGTGTTCAGCACAGGTGGTGTGTAAAGCCTACAGTTTGGAGCTGAAACTTGGAGCAAGAACTCCAAGCCCCAGGTGCTAGGCCCTGGAGTGGGTTGAATGGTGACCCCATAACAGACAACTACATCCTAACACCTGAAACTTTTGAATGTGACTGTATTTGAAGAAAGGATCTTTGCAGATATAACACATTTGAGACTTTCAGCATGGACTTTCTTGAATAATAGATTCTCCAGATGGACCCTAAATCCAATGGCAAGTGTCCTTATGAGAAACAGAAAAGGGAAGACAAAGACACAGACACACAGACACACAGACACACACACACACACACACATGTGAAGGCCATGTGAGGAGAAGACAGATATTATACTGATGCAGCCACAAGCCCAGGGAACCTAGGGTCACCAGAGCCTGGCAGAGCCAGGAAGGATCCTCCCTGGAGTCTTTGGAGGGATTGTGGCCCTGCCCACTGCAGGATTCCAGACTTCTGGTCCCCAAAACTGTGAGAGAACAGACTCTTGTGCTAAGCCCCAAGTTGGTGGCGATTTGCTGCAGCAGCTGCATGACATGGTACCAGTCCCTCCTCATCCATGCTTCAGACCCTTTAGGGCCCTGAGCTGAGAC
>NW_007065668.1:0-615 GCF_000164805.1 Carlito syrichta
CAAAAAAAAAAAAAAAAAAAAGAAAAAGAAAAACTGCATGGACTACTCTGTATATTATTAATGCAAACTTTTACATTCAATGCCAAATTGTATAATGTTATAATATTTAAAAATAATCTGTCCTCTAATTTACTGGCACCTAATCTCAGTTTAGTTCTAATACTCTCCCCAAATCTTTAAATAACCCACAAAGATGTTTTTATTTATTTTACCATAGTTTCTTAAGTGCTATAATTATGGTATAATAAAATCTAGGACGTGAGAAATTATTTGTCTCAATTTTCACTCTTATTATAAAGACTTAACTGTTTGTATTCTCTCTCATAAAATGTTAGACTCAAAATTATTTTCTTCTATGGCTTAAATTTTGAAATTCATTGCCTTGAAATATTGTTGGTCTTCCTACATCAGTAGAAAGCATTTCTAAACGCTTCCATGTATTTAGAATTGCACTAAAAAAGATTGTCCATTTAGATATTCAATCAATTTATTTGATTTCTTTCCAATTTGATTCAATTTTACTTAAAATCCAAAAAACCTAAATCCCATGATATTTTCATAAAATAAATAAGGATTTTTCATTTATTATACTGTCTTTGATATAGTAACATTTTT
>NW_007065669.1:0-428 GCF_000164805.1 Carlito syrichta
CTAGAAAGGACACACACAGACTCAAAGTAAGAGGATGGGAAACAAATTTTCAGGTGAATGTAACACAAAAGAAAGGAGGAGTCATGATCCTAATTTCAGAAAAAATACCATTTAAGCTATCAAAAATTTAAAAAGATACAGAGGGCCACGACATAATAATAAAGGGTTCACTCCACCAACAGGAAATATCTATCCTAAACATATATGCACCCAACATAGGTGCACCAACTTTCATACAGCAACTTCTAGGAAAACTAAAGAAAGACATTGACTCCAACATCATCATAACTGGGGACTTTAATACCCCACTCACAACCCTAGACAGATCATCAGGACAAAAAATCAGCAAGGAGTTCTGGAACCTCAAGGTGACTCTGAACCAAATGGACTTAATTGATACCTACAGAACACTCCATCCAAAGACCACA
>NW_007065670.1:0-953 GCF_000164805.1 Carlito syrichta
AATAACCTATCCGGCCAAGCTAAGCTTCATCAGTGAGGGAGAATTAAAATCTTTCCCAGATTTTATGCTTATGCTAAGAACTTATGCTGCCACCAAACCACCCCTACATGAAACACTTAAGAAAGTACTAAACACAGAAGAAAAGGAAAAATGAACAATGTTCTTCATAAGAGTACAGGGAAAATAATAAAATATACATGAAATAACCCCCAGACCAAAAGAAAGACAAAAAAAAAAAAACAAAAAAAACAAAGTGGAAGGAAAACAACTCTATAAGGACTCTATGATAGGGATGAACTCTCACATTTCAATAATTAGCCTGAATGTGAATGGACTAAATGCACCACTGAAAAGACATAGAATGGCAAAATGGATAAAATATCACCAGACAACAATATACTGCCTCCAAGAGACCCATCTCACTAGAAAGGACTTACACAGACTCAAAGTAAGAGAATGGGAAACAAATTTTCAGGCGAATGGAACACAAAAGAAAGGAGAAGAGGTGCAATCTTAATTTCAAAAAATACCATTTAAGCTATCAAAAATTTAAAAAAGATACAGAGGGCAACTACATAATGATAAAAGGTTCATTCCATCAACAAGAAATATCTATCCTAAACATATATACACCCAACATAGGTGTGCCAACTTTCATAAAGCAACTTCTAGAAAAATTAAAGAAAGATATTGACTCTAACACCGTCATAACTGGGGACTTTAACACAGCCCTAGACAGATCATCAGGACAAAAAATCAGCAAGGAGATCTGGAACCTCAATGTGACTCTGGGCTAAATGGACTTAGTAGATACCTACAGAACACTCCATCCAAAGACCACAGAATACACATTCTACTTATCACCGCATGGAGCATATTCTAAGATTGACCACATAATTGGACATAAATCAAGCATAAGCAAATTTAAAAGGACTGAAATTCTACCATGCACC
>NW_007065671.1:0-1837 GCF_000164805.1 Carlito syrichta
ATCTTTTGTATTTATTCAGGGTCAGATGTGACTTCATCTTTTGTGTTTCTGATTATACTTATTTGGTTTTTTTCTCATTTTTTCTTGGTCAGTCAAGCTACGGGACCATCAATCTTGTTTATTCTTTCGAAGAACCAGTTTTTTGTTTCATTGATTTTTTCTATTATCTTTTTGTCTTCTATGTCCTGGATTTGAGCTTTTATTTTGGTGATCTGGATTCTTCTGCTGAAATTAGGGTTTTTGTGGTCTTGCTTTTCCAGCTTCTTTAAGTGACTTGTTAGGTTGTGAATTTCTGTTCCTTACATTTTTCTCATGTGTGTTTGTAGGGATATAAATTCCTCTCTTATTACAGCTTTTAAGGCATCCCAGAGATTTTGGTAAGATGTTTCTTCATTTTCATTTGTTTCCAGGTATCTTTTGATCTCTGTTTTGATTTCATCATTGACCCAGAAGTTATTTAGCATCATGCTGTTTAGTGTTCATGTCTTTGTGAGTTTTGGGGGGACTTTGTTTGTGTCAATGTTTATTTTTATTCCACTGTGGTCCGAGAAGGTGTTTGGTAGAATTTCGGTCCTTTTAAATCGGCTTATGCTTGATTTATGGCCGAGTATGTGGTCGATCTTAGAATATGTTCCATGTGGTGATGAGTAGAATGTGTATTCTGTGGTCTTTGGATGGAGTGTTCTGTAGGTATCAATTAAGTCCATTTGGTCCAAAGTTACATTGAGGTTCCGGATCTCCTTGCTGATTTTTTGTCCTGATGATCTGTCTAAGATTGTGAGTGGTGTATTAAAGTCCCCAGTTATTATGGTGTTAGAGTCAATGTCTTTCTTTAGCTTTCCTAGAAGTTGCTTTATGAATGTTGGCGCACCTATGTTGGGTGCATATATGTTTAGGATAGATATTTCTTGTTGATGGAGTGAGCCTTTTATCATTATGTAGTGGCCCTCTGTATCTTTTTTAATTTTTGATAGCTTAAATGGTATTTTGTCTGAAATTAGGATCGTGACTCCTCCTTTCTTTTGTGTTCCATTCGCCTGAAAATTTGTTTCCCATCCTCTTACTTTGAGTCTGTGTATGTCCTTTCTAGTGAGATGGGTCTCTTGAAGGCAGTATATTGTTGCCTGGTGATATTTTATTCATTTTGTCATTCTATGTCTTTTCAGTGGTGCATTTAGTCATTCACATTCAGACTAATTATTGAAATGTGAGAGTTCATCCCTATCATGGAGTTCTCATTGAGTTGTTGTTCTTCCACTTGGTTTTTTCTTTTTTCTTTTTTTTTTTTGTCTTTCTTTTGGTTTTGGGGTTGGTTCGTGTATATTTTATTCTTTTCCCTGTACTCTTGTGAAGAATGTTGTTCTTTTTTCCTTTTCTTCTGTGTTTAGTACTTTCTTAAGTTTTTCATGTACAGATGGTTTTGTGACTGCATAAGTTCTTAGGGATTGGATATCTGGGAAAGATTTTAATTCTCCTTCACTGAAGAAACTTAGCTTGGCCGGGTAGGTTATTCTTGGTTGAAATTGTTTATCCTTTAGGACTTTGAAGATAGGGCTCCAAGCTCTCCTAGCCTGCAGGGTTTCTGCAGATAAATCTGCTGCTATTCTGATTGGTCTTCCATGGTGGGTGATCTGGCCTTTTTCTCTTGCTGCCTTTAGGATTTTTTCTTTTGTGCCTACTTTATTTAGGTGAATTATTATGTGTCTAGGAGTTGGTCTTCTCATTTGTTGTCTTGCGGGGGTTCTCTGAATCTCTTGTGTTTGAATTTTTGTATCACTGATTAGATAAGGGAAATTTTCTTGAATGATCTCGTGGAAAGTTTGTTCCAATGTGGTCT
>NW_007065671.1:2082-2327 GCF_000164805.1 Carlito syrichta
TTCTGTCTTTTTGAGCTTATTTTCTGTGTTTTTAAGAGTTTGGGTTATTTCTATATTTTGGCCCTCAAGCTCTGAGATTCTTCTGCTTGGGTAATTCTGCTTTCCATGCTTATCAGTTTTTTATTTATTTCATTCACAGAATTCTTTATTACTGTTATCTCAGATATCAGCTCCTTCCTAGTTTATTCTTGTATCTCCTCAATTCTTTTTAATCTCTCCATTATTGTTTTGATATCTACATTTGC
>NW_007065671.1:2415-23756 GCF_000164805.1 Carlito syrichta
CTCTGCTTTACAGTCTGTCTATTCAGCAGTATGCAGTCTTTGTCCGTTCAGAGAATCTCACCAGTTCACCTATGCTGTCGCCATCTTGCCTCTCTCCCCACCCTATACATTTTTAAATAACTGTACACCAAACCCAGACCTGTACCCATTTCCACTTTAAGCTATCATAAACCCATACCCCTAACCAACTCCTGTACCCAAACACCTGAAGGCTTCCTAGTTCTGTACTTTTTTGTATACCTGTACCAAAACTAAGTCCTGTACCTGCTGGAGACCAGCTCCAGCCGGGTTCAGGTAGAGACGGCATCGGCGATTGGGGGGAGAAGAAAGAGAGAAAGAGAGAGAGAGAGAGAGAGAGAGAGAGAGAGAGAGAGAGAGAGAGAGAGAGAGAAAGAGACTGGACTCCAGTCTAGTGCAGAAGCGATGTGAGTGTTATTGGGAATTACAACGGGTCTTTTATACACAAAGTCAGATGTGGAAGGGATGTCCCCCACCCACCAGAAACCTTAATCCATGAAAACTTAATCAATGATTGCCTTTAAACCCTTTTCATATGATAATCTTAAAATCCCATAAGAAAGGATAACCTAATCCGTGACTGACATATTCTATAAACCTTTTCATACTAAGCGGATTGATTTATGCCAAGTTAAACAATTCTATAGAAGCTTAAGTATTTACTTTACAAATGAAAGTGGCCCATCCCAGAATGTTTGGAATGTGACCCAGTCCAAAGTTCACAGTGGGCTACCTGCAAGTAACCCAGCCGTATTCTTTCAACAAAATGACTGTCTTTTAAAACTATATTCTACAATTTACACCTTCAATAAATCCTAAGATCATGACCCAGAAGCCTGTGACCAATACTAAGGCTCTTAGATGTGACATGAGTTTGAATTATTAGCTGTGTGAAAGCCAAAACTGCGGTTTGCAGAAGAATGGGAGCAATGAGCTTCTAAAGTTAGCTTGTGTTCATCTCGGTCTCAGAGTTTTTATGTTTTGAGCTCACAGGAGCTTAATCTGGTTAGTGCTGAGTAGAAAGGGGGAGGAAATGGGGTCAAATAGCTCCCAAACGCATCCTAGTGGTCTCAGGGTCAATGGCCCTTCCCGATCCCTAATGCACAGTAGGCCTCCATGGCTGGCTCCCAACATGTACACCCTCCAATACCGGTACCCTTCCAAGCTCTGTAACCTATGCTACATGCATACCCCAACCAACTCCTGTACTCCTTCCAACACCTGAACCCTTCCTAGTCTTTTACCTTTTCATATACCTGTTTCCCAAACACTGTCCTATACCCATTTCAATACCTTCACCCTTCCCTGCCTGTTACCAATCATATACCCATACCGTCAATGCATTCCTGTACTACCTATCCAAACTCCTGAATCCTTCTAAGCCCTGTGCCCTTTCATATACCCTAACCCCAAACCAAGTCATGTAACCTTTCCAACACTGGCACACTTCCAAGCCCTGTAACCTATCATAGATCCATACCTCCGACTGAATCTTGTACTCATTCCAACAACTGAACCCTTCCCAGCCTTGTACTCTTCATATACCTGTACCCCAAACCTGATCCTGTACCAACTCCAACAAGAGACTCCTATCAAGCCCTGTACCTTTTTGTATACCTGTACACCAAACCCAGACCTGTACCCATTCCAATCTGAACCCTTAACCTATCATATACCCATACCCTTAACCTGCTCCTGTAAACATTCGAACACCTGAACACTTCTAAGACCCGTACCACTTCATATACAATTGCCAGAAACCCTGTACTTTCATTTCCAACACACACACCCTTTAAAGGTCTGTAACTTACCACATACCCGTACACCTAGCCAACTCTTGGAGCTATTTCAACACCTGAAGATTTTCAAGTCCACTACCCATTAATATACCTGTACTCCAAATTCAGTCCTGTACCCATTCCAAAACCTGCACCCTTCCAAGTCCTGAAACCTGTCATGTGCCCATACTCCAACCCACTCTTAGACCCAATACAACACCTGAAGCCTTCCATGCACTGTACCTTTTCAAATACCTGTACCCAAACCCAGTTCTGTACCCATTCCAATACCTGCATCCTTCCAAGCCCTCTAACCTTTCATATACCCATGCCCCCAACCCACTCTTGAACCCATGCCAACACCAGAACACTTCAAAGTCTTGTACCAATTGATAACCAGTACCCTAACTCAGTCCTGTACCCATTCCAATACCTGCACCGTTCCAAGTCCTGTAACCTATCATATATCCTTACCTTCAAACAACTCCTTTAGCCATTCTAACATCTGAAACCCTCAAAACCAGTACCCATTAATTTGCCAGTACCCAAAACTCAGACCTGTACCCCTTTCAATGCCTCCCCTTCCAAGTCCTGTAACCTATCATTTACTCTTAACCCCAACCAATTCCTGTACATATTTCAACACCTGAACTTTTCAAAACCCTGTACCCATTAATATACATGTGCACCAAACTTGGTCCTGTACCCATTACACTACCTGCACCCTTCCAAGTCTTGTAACCTAACATATATCCTTACCCTCAACCAATTTCTGTGTCCATTCCAAAACCTGAACGCTTCCAAACCCTGTACACATTAATATACCTGTACCCCAAACTCAGTCTCATACCCTTTCCAATACCTACACCCATCCAAATCCTATAACCTATAGTATACTTATACCCCAACCAAATCTTGTACCCATTCCAACACCTGAACTTTTCCAAGCCCTGTACAATTTTATATACCTGTACCCCAAACCCAGTCCTGTACCCATTCCAACACTTGCACCTCTCCAAACCCTGTAACCTATTATAAACCCATACACCTAAACAACTCCGGTGCCCAATCTTATACCTGAAGCCTTCCAAGCCCTATGCCTTTTCATATACTTGTGCCCAAACTCAGTCCTGTACCCACTCCCATACCTGCACCCTTCCAAGTCCTGTAATCTATCATATATCCACACCCAAAACCCACTCCTGTACCCACTCCAACACCTGAAACCCTTCCAAGTCCTGTACCTATTCAGATACCTGTATCCCAAACAAAGTCCTGTACCCATTCCAATAACTGCACTCTTTCCAGCCCTGTAACCTGTTATATACCCATATCCTCAATTCATTATTGTACCCATTATAGTTCCTGAACCCTTCTAAGCCCTATTCTGTAACATAATCTTACCCCCATCCAAACTTTTTAACCATTCCAACAACTGCTCCCTTTCAAGCTGTGTAAACCATCATATACCCATATCTGCAACCCACTCCTGTACACATTCGAACACCTGAACACTTCTGAGACCTGTACCCTTTCATATACCATTATGAAAATCAAGTCCTGTTTCCTTCCAACACCAACACACTTCCAAGCCCTGTAACCTCCCATATATCCTTACCCCAAAATAAATTTTGCACACATTTCAACACCTCAATACCTCCAAGACTCGTACCCTTTTATATACCTGTAACCCAAATCAGTCCTATACCCATTCCAATACCTGCACTCTTCCAAGTCCTGTAACCTAACTTATACCATTACCTCCAACAAACTCCTGTACCCATTCCAACACCTGAATCTTCCAAACCCTGTACCCATTAATATAACTGTATCCCAAACTCAGTCATGTAACCATATCAATACCTGCACCTTTCAAAGTCCTGTAACCTAACATATACCAATAGCCCCAAGAAACTCCTGTACCCATTCCAACACCTAAAACCTTCTAGGACTGTACCCATTAACAAACTTGTACCCCTAACTCAGTCCTATGCCCATTCCAATACCTGCACCCTTCCGTGTTCTGTAACCTGTCATATATCCTTACCTCCAACCAACTCCTATACCCATTCCAACTTCTAAACCATCTAAGCTCTGTAAACTTTCATATACCTGTACCCTAAACCCAGTTCTGTACTGATTCCAACACCTGAATGCCTCAAAATCCTGTAACCTATCATTTATCCATACCCCCAACCAACTCCTGTACCCAATCCAACACCTTAAACCTTCCAAGCCCTGTACCATTTCATATACCTGAACCCAAACTCAGTACCATGCTCACTCCAATATCTGCACCTATCCAAGCTCTGTAACTTGTTCTATAGCCATACCCCCAACCCACTACTATTCCCCTTCCAACACCTGAACCTTTCCAAACCTTGTACCCATTAATATACCTGTACCCATTAGTATACCTGTACCCCAGACTCAGTCCTGTACCCATTGCAATACATGCACCCTTACAATTCCTGTAACCTAGTGTATTCCCATACCCCCAATTAACTCCTGTACCCATTCCAACATCTGAACATTTCCAAGCACTGTACATTATCACACACCTTTAACCCAAACCCATATTGTGCCAATTCTCACACCTGCACCTCTCCAAACTCTTTAACCTATGATAAACTCATACCACTAACCAAATCCTGTACCCAATCCAACATCTGAAGCCTTCCAGCCCTGCACCTTTTCATATACCTGTACCCAAACTCAGTCCCGTATGCACTACAATACCTGCACCTTTCAAGCTCAGTAGCCTATCCTGTACGCATATCCCCAATCCACTCCAGTACCCATTTCAGCACCTGAACCCATTAAAGTCCTGTACCTTTTCATATACCTGTATCCCAAAGAGTCTTGTACCCATTCCAGTCTCTGCACACTTCCCTGCCTATACCAATCATATATCCATACCATCAACCCAGTCCTGTACCCATTCAAACTCCTGAACCTTTCTAAGCCCTGAACCCTTTCATATATTTTTACCCCAAACCAAGTCCTGTAACCTTTCCAACGTGCACCCTTCCAAGCCTTGTAACCTATCAGAGTACATACCCCGACCCACTCTTCTACCCATTCTAACACCTGAACCCTTCCCAGTCCCTGTACCCTTTCATATAACTGTACCCCAAACTTACTCCTGTACCCATTCCAACACCAGAACCCTATCAAGAACTTTACCTTTTCATATACTTGTACACAAAAGCCAGAGTTGTATCAAATCCAAACCTGCACCTTTCCAAGCCCTATAACCTATCATATACCCATATCCCCAATACATTCCAAAACCTGAACACTTCTGAGACCCGTACGCTTTCATATACCAGTATGAAAACCCAGTCCTGTTCCTTTCCGGCACCTGCACTCTTTCAAGCCCTGTAAACACATATATTCTTGCCTCAAATAAAATTTTGTACACATTTCAACACCTGATCACCTTAAAGACTTGTACCCTTTTATATACCTACAACTCAAATTCAGCTCTATATCCATTCCAACACCTGCACCCTTCCAAGTTTGTAACTCAACTTATACTGTTACCTTCAACAAACTCCTGTACCCATTCCAACACCCGAACCTCCCAAACCCAAACACTGTACCCATTTATATAACTGAACCCCAAACTCAGTCCTGTATCCATATCAATACATGTACCCTTCTATGTCCAGTAAGCTATAATATACCCATACCACCAACAAACTCCTGCACCCATTCCAGCACCAGAAACCTTCCAGGACTGTACCCATTTATAAACCTGCAGCAAAAATCAGTCCTATATCCATTCCAACATCTGCACCCTTCCAAGGTCTGTAACCTATTGTATACCCATATCCCCAACCAACTCCTGTACCCATTCCAACTTCCAAATTTTCCAAGCTCTGTAAACTTTCATACACTTGTACTCCAAACCCAGTCCTGTACTGATTCCAGTACCTGCATACCTTGAAATACTGTAACCCATCCTAATACCCATACCCCTACAAACAACTCCTGTACCCAATCCAACACCCAAAGCCTTCCAAGTCCTGGATCATTTCATATACCTGTAACCAAACTCAGTCCTGCATCCTCTCCAATACCTGCACCCTTCCAAGCTCTATAACCTATCCTATACCCATACCTGCAACCCACTCCAGTACCCATTCCAACATCTGAATCCTCCAAGTTTTGTACCTTTTCATATATCTGTATTCCAATACAGTCCTGTACCCATTCAAATACCTGCTCCCTTCCCTGCCCTGTAACCTACCATATACCCATACCCTCAATCTATTCCTGTACCCATTCTAAACCTGGACCCTTTTAAGTCCTGTACACTTGAAAATACCCTAACCCCAAACCGAGTCCTTTAACCTTTCCAACACCTGCATCCTTCCAAGTCCTGTAACCTATCATATACCCTTACCCCCAATCACTCCTGTAGCCATGCTAACACCTGAAACCTTCAAAGCTCTGTACCCATTAAATGACCTGTTCCCCGAACTCAGTACTGTATCCATTCAAATAACTGCACTCTTCTGAGTGCTGTAACCTATCATATACCCATACCTCCAACCAACTCCTGTATTCAAATAGACACGAGGCCTTCAAAGCCCCATACCTTTTTATATACCTGTACCCAAATCCAGTCTTGTATCCATTCCAATACCTGCATCCTTCAAAGTCCTGTATCCTATCATATACCCATACCCCCAAACAAATCCTGTACCCATTTCAACACGTGAACCCTTCCAAGACTTTTATCCATTAATACACCTGTACCCAAAACTCAGTCCTGTACCCATTCCAATGTGCACCCATCCAAATCCTGTAAGTCTGTAGGATACTCATATCTCCAACCAACTCCTGTGCCCATTCCAACACCTGAACCATTCCAAGCCCTGTATACTTTCATACAACTGTACCCATTCCAACACCTGCACCTTTCCAAGCCCTGCAACCTATTATAAACCCATACCCCAACCAACTCATGTACCCAATCCAAAACCTGAAGCCTTTAAAGCTCTGTACATTTTCAAATACCTGTACCCAAACTCAGTCCTGAACCCATCCAAGTCTTGTAACCTATCATAGATCCATACCTCCGAAACACTCTTGGACCCATTCCAAACTACTGAACAATTCCCAGCCCTGTACACTTTCATCTACCTGTACGGCAAACCCACTACTGCATCCATTCCAACACAGGACTCCTACCAAACTCTGTACCTTTTCATATACCGATACACCAAACCCATTCCAACCTGACCTGTCCATGCCCTGTAATATATCATATACCCATACTCCTAACCCACTCCTGTACACATATGAACACCTGAATACTTCTGAGACACGTACACTTTCATACACAATTACCACGCACCCAGTCCTGTTCCTTTCCAACAACTGCACCTTTTAAAGTCATATAACCTATCATATATCCTTACCCACAACCAATTCCTGGAACCATTCCAACACCTGAGACGTTCCAAACCCTGCACCTGTTAATACACCTGTATCCCAAACTCAGTCCTGTACCCATTTCCATACCTGCACCTTTCCAAGTCCTGAAAACTATTATATAACCATACCCAAACCCATCTCAGGACCTAAAACAACACCTGAGGCCTCTCAGCCAGCCCTGTATCTTTTCATATACCTGTATCCAAACCAAGTTCTGTATCCATTCCAATACATGCACCCTTCCAAGTCCTGTAACCTATCATATGCCCATACCCCCAAGCAACTCCTGAACCCATTCCAACATCAGAACCCTTCAAAGCCCTACACCCATTAATATACCTGTACCCAAAACTCAGTTATGTACCCATTCCAATGCCTGCACCCTTCCAAGTCCTGTAACCTATCATATACCTATACCCCCAAACATTCCTGGACCTGTTCCAACACCTGAAGTCTTTCAAGTTTTGTGCCTTTAAATATATATACCTGTACCTGTACTCAAATCCAGTCCAGTACTCATTCCAATACCCGTACCCTTCCAAGCCTTGTACCAATCATGTACTTATACCTCAAATCCCTCTGAACCCATTCAAACACCAGAATCCTTCAAAACACTGTACTCATTAATTTACTTGTACCCCAAACTCAATCTTGTACCCATTCCAATACCTGCACCCTTCCAAGTCCTGTGATCTATCATATACCCTTACCCACAACCAACTCCTGTGGCCACTAAAACAACTGAAAGTTTCCAAGCTCTGTACCTAAATTTACCTGCACAACAGACTCAGTCTTATACCCATTCCAATACCTGCACCCTTCCAAATCATATAACCTATGGTATGCCCATACCCCAACCAACTTCTGTACCCATTCAAACTCCTGACCCCTTCTAGGCCCTGTTCCCTTTCATATACTCTTACTCCAATCCAAGCCCTGTAACCATTTCAACACCTGCAACCTACCAAGTCATGTAACCTATCATAGACCAATACCCCCAACTCACTCCTGTACCCATTCCAATACTTGAACACTTCCCAGCCCTGCACCCATTCATGTAACTGTACCCCAAACCCACCCCTGTACCCATTCCAACACCTGACCACTACCAACCCCTATACCTTTTCAAATACCCATACACCCAACACACACCTGTACCCATTCCAACCTGCACCCTTCAAGACCCTGTAACCTATCATATACCCATACCTCCAACCCACTCCTGAACACATTCAAACATCTAAACACTTCTGAGACACATACCATTTCACATACCTGTCCTGTTTCTTTCCAACACCTGCATCCTTCCAAGTCCTGTAACTTTTTATAAACCCTTCCCCCAACCAAATCTTGTACACATTTCAACACCTGAACACCTCTAAGACTTGTACCCTTTCATATACCTGTAACCCAAACTCAGTCCCATACCCTTTACAATAACTGCACCCTTTCAAATCCTGTAACCTAACTTACACCCTTACCTTCAACCAACTCTTGTACCTATTCCAAAACCTGAAGCTTTTCAAGCATTGTATCCATTAATATACCTGTACTCCAAACTCAGTCCTGTACCCATTTCAATACCAGCCAACCTTCTAAGTCCTGTAACCCATCATATAACTATTCCTCCAACCAACTCCTGTACCCAATCCAACATATAAACCTTGCAAGTCCTGTACCTTTTCATATACCTGTACCAAAATCCAGTCCTGTACCTATTCCATTACCTGCACCCATCCAAATCCTGTAACCTATCATATACCCATGCTCCCAACCAACTCCTGTACCCACTCCGACACCTAAGCCTTTCCAAGACCTGTACACTTTTATATACCTGCACCCCAACTTAATCCTTTATCCATTCCAACACCTGCACCTCTCCAAGTCCTGTAACCTATCATAAACCCATACCTCCAAACAACTCCTGTTCCCAATGCAACACCTGAAACCTTCCAAGCCCTTTACCTTTTTACCTGTACCCAAACTCATCCCTGCTCCCACTCCAATACCTGCATCTTTACCAGACCAATAACCCATCATATATCCATACCCTCTAACCATTCCTGTACCCATTCCAACACCGGAACGCTTCCTATTCCTATACCATTTCTTATATCTATACTCCAAAACCAACCCTGTTCCCATTCTAACACCTGATCCCTACCTCACCCTGTACATGTACACCAAACCCAGACCCTTACCCATTCCAACACCTGCACATCTCCAAGCTCTTTAGCCTATCATAAACTCATACCCCTAACCAGCCCCTGTACCCAAACACCTGAAGCCTTACAACCACTGACCTTTTCATATGCCTGTGCCCAAACTTAGTACTGTACCCACTCCAATTCCTGCACCATTCCAAGCTCTGTAAACTATCCTCTACCCATACTCCCAACCCAATCCTGTACGCATTCCAAATCCTGTACCTTTTCATATACCTGTACCCCAAACACAGTTCTGTACCCATTCCAGTACCTGTACTCTTCCCTTCCCTGTAACCAATTATTTACCCATACCATCAACCAATTACTGTCCCCATTCCAACTAATGAACCCTTCTAAATCCTGTACTAAAATGAATCCTGTAACCGCCAACACCTGCACCCTTCCAAGCCCTGTAACTTATCAGAGATCCATAACCTCGACTCACTCTTGTACCCATTCAAACACCTGATCCCTTCTCAGCCTTGAACCCTTTCATATACCTGTACCCCAAATCCACTCCCATACCCAGGCCTTCCTGCACCCTCCCAAGCCCTGTAACCTATCAGATACCCATAACCTAACCCTCTCCTCTACACATTTGAATTCCTGAACACTTCTGAAATCTGAAACTTTCATGCACCATTACTATAAACCCAGTCCTTTTCCTTTGCAACAACTGCACCCTTTAAAGTCCTGCAACCTAACATATACCTGTAATTGTAACAAACTCGTTGAGCTATTCCACCACCTAAACTTACCAAGCCCTGTACTCATTAATATACCTCTACCCCAAACAGTCTTCTACTCATTTCAAAACCTGCATGCATCCAAGTCCTGAAACCTATCAAATGCCCATACCAAAACACCCTCCTGGACCAAATTCAACACCTGAAGTCTTTTAAGTCCTGTACCTTTTCATATATCTGTACCCCAAACCACCCTGTATCCATTCTAATACCTGCACCCTTCCAAGCACTTTAACCTGTCATATACCCTTACCCCCAACCCACTCCTGAACCCATTCCAACACCAGAATGCTCCAAAGTCCTCAATTCATTAATATACCTGTACCCCAAACTCAGTCCTGTACCCATTCCAATATCTGCAACATTCCAAATCCTGTAATCTATCATACTCTTACCCCCAACCAACTCCTGTAGCCATTCCAACACCAATTCCTGTAACCTATCATATACCCATACCCCAATGAATTCCTGTGCCCATTCCAACACCTGGACCCTTCCATGATCTGTACCAATTAATTCGCTTGTACCACAAACTCAGTCATGTACCTATTTTGGTACCTGCGCCCTTCCAAATCCTGTAACTTATTGTTTATCCATACCCCCAACCAATGCCTGTGCCCATTCCAACACCTGAAGCCTTCCAAGACTGTACAATTTCATATACCTTTACCACAAACCCAGTCCTGTACCCAATACAACACTGGCACCTTTCCAAATCCTGTAAACCCATCCCATACACCCAACCAACACCTGTACCCAATCCATCACCTGAAGCCTTCCAAGTACTGTGACTTTTCATATACCTGGACCTAAACTCAGTCCGGCACCCACTCCAGTACCTGCACCCTTCAAGTCCTGTGACTTATTATATACCCACACCCCTAATTACTCCTGTACCCATACCAAAACCTGAACCATTTAAGTCTTTTACCTTTTCAGATACCTGTATCCCAAACACTTTCCTGTACCCATTCTATACCTGTACTCTTCCCAGACCTGTAACCTATCATATACTCATGCCCTCAACCCATTATTGTACCTGTTACAATTCCTGAACTCTTCTAAGCCCTATTCTCTTTCATATACCCTTACCCCCTCCAAGTCCTTTAACCATTCTAACATCCACACCCTTCCAAGCCCTGTAAGCGATCATAGACCCATATGCCCAACCCACTCCTGTATCCAACCAAACACCTAAATTACCAGCCCCGTACACTTTCTTATACCTGTACACCAAACACACTCCTGTACCCATTCAAACACCTGACCCTTACAAAGCTCTGCACCTTTTAAAATAACTGTACATGCAACCCACACAAGTACCCATTCCAATCTGCATCCTTCAAAGCCCTGTAACCTATCATATACCAATACTGCAAACCCACTCCTGCACACATTCGAACATCTGAACACTTTTGAGACCTGTATCCTTTCATATACATTTATGCAAACCCAGTCCTGTTCCTTTCCAATGCCTCCATCCTTCCAAGCCTTGTGGCCTTTCATATACTCTTATCCCCAACCAAATCTTGTACACATTTCAACACCTGAACACCTCCAAGACTTGTACCCTTTCAAATACCTGTAACCCAAACTCTCAGTCTTACACCCATTCCAATACCTGCACCCGTCCAAGTCCTGTAACCTAACTTATACCGTTACCTCCAACTAACTCCTGTACCTATTCCAACACCTGCTTCCAAGTCCTGTACCCAATTATATAAGTTAACCCCAAACTCAGTCCTGCACCCAGACCAATACCGGTACCCTTCAAAGTCCTGTAACCTATCATATACCCATACCTTCCAACCAACTCCTGTACCCATTCCAACATCTTAAACCTTCCAGGCCTGGACACATTAACAAACATATACCTCAAATCAGTCTTGTACCCATTTCAATACCTGCCCCCTTCAAAGTCGTGTAAACTATAATATACCATACCCCCAACCAACGCCTGTACCCATTTCAACTTTAAAGCCTTCCAAGCTCTGTAAACTTTCATATATCTGTACCCCAAACCCAGTCCTTTACTGATTTCAACACCTGCATGCCTTGAAATTCTGTAACCCATCGTATAACCATACCTTCAACCAGCCCCAGTACCCAATCCAACACCTGAACCCTCACAAGCCATGTACAATTTCGTATACCTGTACCCCACCCAGTCCAGTACCCATTCCAACATCTGTGCCTCTCCAAACCCTGTAACTTATCATAAACCCATACTCCCAACAAACTCCTGTACCCAATTCAATACCTGAAGTCTTCCAGCCCTGTACCTTTTTATATATCTGTACCCAAACTCAGTCCTGTACCCACTCCAATACCTGCACCTTTCCAAGTTCTGTAACCTATCCTATACCCATACTCCCAACACACTCCTGTACCAATTGCAACACCTAAACTATTTCAAGTCCTGTTATCTGCATCCTTTCTTGCCCTGTAACCTATCATATACCCATACCCTCAACGTATTCCTGTACCCATTCCAACTCCTGAACCCTTCTAATACCTGTACCCTTTCATATACCCTTACCCAAAACTGAGTCCTGTAACATTTACAACACCTACACCCTTCCAAGTACTGTAATCTATCATATACTCTGACCACCAAACAAATCCTGTAGCCATTCCAACACCTGAAATCTTTCAAGCTCTGTACCCATTAATTTACCTGTTCCCCAATCTCAGTTCTGTACCCATAACAATATCTGTAACCTTCCATGAGCTGTAACCTATCATATACCCATACCCCCAGCAATTCCTGTAACCAGTCCAACACATGAAGACTTCCAACCAAGGTACCTTTTCATATACCTGTATTCAAACACAGTCCTGTACCCATTTCAATATCTACACCCTTCAAAGTCTTGTAGCCTATCATATACCCATACCACCAACCAATTCCTGTATGCATTCCAACACCTGAAACCTTCGAAGCACTGTAGCCATTAATATACTTGTATCCCAAACTCAGTCCTATACCCATTCCAATACCTGTAACTTCCAAGTCTTGTAACATGTCATAAACCCAAACCCCCAATCAATTCCAATACCCATTCCAAAACCTAAACCCTTCCAAGTCCTGTACAATTTCACATAACTCTGCACCACAACCCAGTCCTGTACCATTCCAACACCTGCAACTCTCGCCCTGTAACCTATAATAAACCCATAACCCCAACCAATACCTGTACCCAATACAACACCTGAACCTTTCCAAGTTATGTACACATTAATATACCTGTAACCCAAACCCAGTCCTGAACCCATTCCAACACCAGCAGGTCTCCAAGCCCTGTAACCTATCATAAACCCACACCCCCAAACAACTATTGTACCCAATCCAACACCGAAAGCTCCCCAAGCATTGTAATTTACATATACCTGTATCAAAACTCAGTCCTGTACCCACTCCACCTGCACCCTTGCAAACACTTGTAGCCTCTCGTATACCCATACATCTAAGCCACTCCTGTATTCATTCCAGCACCTGTCCCCTTCCAATTCCTGTAAACTATCACAATCCCATACTCAAAAACCACTACTTTACCCATTCCAACACCTGAGCACTTCACAGTCCTGTACCCTTTCATATACCTTTACCCCAAACTGGGTCCTCTAACCTTTACAACACCTGCACCATTCCAAGTCCTGCTACCTATCATAGATCCATTCTCCCAACCCACTCTTGTACTAGTTCCAAAACCTGAACATTTCCCAGCCCTGTGCCCTTTGAAATAGCTGTACCTCAAACTAACTCCTGTACCCATCCCAACACCAGACTCCTACCAAGCCCAGTACCCATTAATATACCAGTACACCAAACTCACTCCTGTACCCATTCAAACTTTTACCCTTCCTATCCTACCAGATACCCATTCCCCAACCCACTCCTGTTCACATTCAAACACCTGAACACTTCAGAAACCCATACCCCTCCATACACCATGATCACAAACCCAGTCCTTTTCCTTTTCAATGCCTGTACTCTTTAAAGTCCTGTTACCTATCATATACCCATACCCCAAACCAACACCTGGAGCCATTCAAACACCTGACACCCTCCAAGCACTGTACCTTTCTCTCTCTCTTTTTTTTGAGTTGGAGTCTCACTCTGTTGCCCAGACTGGAGTGCAGTGGCCGCTCTCGGCCACCGCAGCCTCGACCTGCTGGGCTCCGGCGATCCTTCCGCCTCAGACTTCCAAGTAGCTGGAACTACAGGTGCGTGCTACCAGGCCCAGCTAATTTTTTGATTTATTGAAGAGATGAGGTCTTGCCAAGTTGCCGAGGCAGGTCTCAAACCTGTGGGCTCAGGCAATTCACTCACCTCGGCCTTCCAAAGCACAGGATTACAGGCTGAGCCACCGAGCCCGGCTGCACTATACCTTTCATATACCTGTACCCAAACCCAGTCTTGTACCCATTCCAGTACCTGCACCCTTCCATGTCCTATAAGCTTTCTTATACCCATACCCCCAACACACTCCTGAATCCATTCCAACACCAGAACCCATCAAAGCCGTGTACCATTAGTATTCCTGTTTCACAAACTCAGTACTGTAACATTTCAATATCTGCAACCTTCCAAGTCCTGTATACTATCATATACCCATACCCCCAAACAATTCCTGTACCCATTCCAACACCTGAATCCTTCAAAGCCCTATAACTGTTAATACACCTATATGCCAAACTCAGTTCTGTACTCATTCCTTTACCCACATCCTTCCAAGTCATGTAACCTATATATATCCTTACCACCAACCAATTCCTGTACCCATTCCACAACCAGAACACTTTCAAACCCTGTACCCATTAATATACATGTACCACAAACTCAGTCCTGTTCCCATTCCTATACCGGCACTCTTCCAAATCTTGTAACCAATCATATAACCATACCCCAAACAACTCCTGTACCCTATGCAACACCTGAACTTTTACAAGCCTTGTACAATTTCATATACCTGTACCCCAAACCCATTCTTGTACCCACTCCGATACCTGCACCCTCCCATGCCCTGTAATCTATTATATGCCCATACTCAAATCCCACTCCTGTATCCATTCCAGCACCTAAAGCCTTCCAAGTTCAGTACATTTTCATATACTGTACCCCAAACAAAGTCCTGTACCCATTCCAATACAAAACACTACCCAGCCCTGAAACATATCATATATGCATACCCTCGACCCATTATTTTCCTCTTATGATTCCTGAGCCCTTCTAAGCCCTATTCTCTTTCATATACCCGTACCCCAATCTGGATTTTGTAACCATTCCAACACCTGCACCATTCCAAGCCCTGGAAACTGTCATAAACTCATATCCCCAACCCACTCCTGTACTCATTCCAACACCTGAACCCTTCCCAGTCCCATACTCTTTCATATACTTGTACCCTGAACACACCCCTGCACCCATTCCAATACCTGTCCCCTAGCAGACACTGTTCCTTTTCAAATAACTGTACACTCAACCTACACCTGTACCCATTCCAACCTGCATCCTGCAAAGCCCTGTAACCCATCATATACACATACCTGCAACCCACTCCTGTACACATTTGAACACTGAACACTTCTGAGTCCCGTGCCCTTTCATATACCATTATCAAAACTCAGTCCTGTTTCTTTCCAACACCTTCACTCTTTCCAACAGTGTGCTCTGCCATATATCCTTACTGATAATTAATTTTATACATATTTCAACACTTGAACACCTCCAAGGCTTGTACCCTTACATATACCTGCAACCCCAACTCAGTCCTATACCCATTTCAATACCTGCACTCTTCCAAATCCTGTAACCTAACATACACTATTACCTCCAACCAACACCTGAAACTTTCCAAGCCCTGTACCCATTAATATAACTGTACCCAAACTCAGTCCTGTACCCATACCAATACCCGCACTCTTCACAGTCCTGTAACCTCTCATATATCCATACCCCAACATACTCCTGCATCCATTCCAAAACCTGAACCCCTTCAAGTCCTGTATCTTTTCATACCTGTTTCCCAAACACAGTCCTGTATGCATTCCAATACCTACACTCTTACCAGCCCTATAAATTATCATAAACCCAGACCCTCAACCCATTCCTGTACCCATTACAATTCCTGGATCCTTTTAAGCCCACTTTCCTTTCATATACACTTACCCCAATACAATTCCTATAACCATTCCAACACCTGCACCCTTCCATACCCTGTAAACTCTCATAAACCATTACCCACAATCCAACACCTGAACACTTCCTAGCCCTGTACCCTTTTATATACCTGTACTCCAAACCCACCCCTGTACCCATTCCAACACCTGACCCCTACCAAGCCCTGCACCTTTTCAAATACCTGTACACCAAACCCATATCTGTACCCATTTCAACCTGCACCCTTCCAAACACTGTAACTTATCATATACCCATACCCCCAACCCACTCCTGTACACGTTTGAACACCTGAACACTTCTGAGACCTGTACCCTTTCATATACCATCATACAAACCCAGTCCTGTTTCTTTCCTACACCTTCATCCTTCTAAGCCCTGTAACCTTTCACATACCCTTACCCACAACCAAGTCCTGAACACATATCAAAATCTGAACACCTCCAAAACTAGTACCCTTTCATATACCTGTAAACCAAACTCAGTACTATACACCTTCTAATGCCTGCACCCTTCCAAGTCCTGTAACCTATCATGTACCCTTACCCTCAACCAACTCCTGTAGCCATTTCATCACCTAAAACCTTCCAAGCCTGTACTCATTAATATACCTGCACCCCAAACTCAATCATGTATCCATTTCAATACATGCACCTTCAAGTCTTGGAGCCTATCATATACCCTTATCCCTAACCAACTCCTGTAGCCATTTCAACACCTAAAACATTCCAAGCCCTGTACCCATTAATTTAATTGTGCCCCACTCAATCCTGTACCCATTCCAATACCTGCATCCTTCCCAGTCCTGTAACCTATCATACACACATATCCTTAACCAATTTCTGTACCCATTCCAACACCTGACTGCTTCCAAACCCTGCATTTTTTGTATACCTGTATACCCAACCCACATCTGTATCCATTCCAACCTGCACCCTTCAAAATCTATAACCTATCATATGCCCATATCTGCAACCCACTCCAGCACACATTTGAACACCTGAATACTTATGATATTTGTACAATTTCATCTACCATCATGCAAACCCAGTCTGTTTTATTCCAACACCTGCATTTTTCCAAGCCTCGTAACCTTTCATATATCCTTACCCCACCAAATCTTTCACACATTTCAACAACTCAACACCTCCAAGACTTGTACGATTTCATACGCCTGTAACCTGAACTGAGCTCTATACCCCTTCCAATACCTGAAACCTTCTAAGTCCTGTACCTTTTTGTATACCTGTATCCCAAACACAGTCCTGTACCCATTCCAAAATATCCACCCTTCCACGTCCTATAACCTAACATACACCATTATCTCTAAACAAATACCATACCCATTCCAACACCTGAAACCTTCCAAGCCCTGTACCCATTAATATAACTGAACCCCAAACTCAGTCCTTTACCCATACCAATACCTGCACTCTTCAAAGTCCTGTAACCTCTCATATACCCACACCCTCAACCCACTCCTGTATCCATTCAAACACCCGAACCCTTCCAAGTCCTGTATCTTTCACATACCTGCATCCCAAACACAGTCTTGTCGCATTCCAATACCTGAACCCTTCCTGCCCTATAACCTATCATACCATACCTTCAACCCCTTCCTGTACCCATTCCAACTTCTGAACCCTTCCAAGTCCTCTTCCCTTTCAAATACTCCTACCCCAATACAAGTACAGTAACGATTTCAACACTTACACCCTTCCAAGCCCCGTATACTCTCATAAATCCATACCCCCAACCCACTCCTGTATCCACTCCAACTCCTGAATACTTCCCAGCCCTGCATGCTTTTATATACCTGTACCCCAAACCCACCCCATACCTAAGTCATGTACATTTTCAAATACATGTACACCCAACCCACACCTGTACCTATTCCAATCTGCACCCTTCAAAGCCCTGTAACCTATCATATACCCATATACCCAGCCCACTCATGTACACATTTGAACATCTGAACACTTCTGATACCCATACCCTTTCTTATACCAATGCAAACCCAATCCTGTTTCTTTCCAACACCTGCATCCTTCCAAGCCCTGTAAACTTCCATATACCCTTACCCCCAGCCAAGTCTTGTACACAGTTCAAAAACCTGAACACCTCCAACTGGTACCCTTTCATATATCTGCAACACAAACTCAGTACTATACCCCTTCTAATGCTTGCACCCTTCCAAGTCCTGTAACCTAACTTATACCCTTACCTCCAACAAACTCTTGTATCCATTTTAACACCTGAAAATTCCAAGCCCCTTCCAAGCCCTGAACCCATTAATATACCTGTATCCCAAACTCAGTCCTGTATATTCCAATACCTTCACCCTTCCAAGTCTTGTAACCTATCACATATCCTTTCCCCCAACCAACTCCATTAGTCATTTCAACACCTGAAACCTCCCAAGCCCTGTACACATGAATATACCTGTACCCCAAACTCAGTCATGCACCCATTCTGATATCTGCACCTTCTAGTCCTGGTACCTATCATATGCCCTTACTCCAACCAACTCCTGGAGCCATTTTAACACCTGAAACCTTCCAAATCCTGTACCCACTAATTTAACTATACCCCAAACTAAGTCCTATACCCATTGTAATACCTGCAACCTTTTAAGTCCTGTAACCTAACTTATACCCATACCCCCAACCAACCCCTGTTCTGAATTCAACACCTGAAGCCTTCCACCCTGTACCTTTTCATATACTTGTACCCAAACTCAGTTCTGTACCCACTCCAATACCTGCATCTTTCCAAGTCCTGTAACTTATCATATACCCTTACCTCCAACTAACTCCTGTACCCATTACAACACCTGAAACCTTCCAAGCCCTGTACCGATTAATATTCTTGACCAGAAATTCAGTCCTTTACATATTCAAATACCTGCACATTTCCAAGTCCAGTAACCAGTCATATACCTATACCCCCAAACAACTTCTGTAGCCATTCCAACTACTGAAGCCTTTCAAACACTGTACCCATTAAATTACATCTACCCCAAACTCAGTCCTATACCCATTCCATACTTGCAAACTTTCAAATCCTGTAACCTATTATATACCCATACCCTCAACCAATTCCTGTATCCAATTCAATATCTGAAGCCTTCAAAGCTCTGTACCTTTTCATCTACCTTACCCAAAAACATTCCAGTACTCATTTCAATACCTGCACCCTTCCAATTCCTGTAACCGATCATATACCATACCCACAACCAACTCCTATACCCATTCCAATACCTGAACCCTCCCAAGCCCTGTAAACTTTCATACATCTGTGCCCCAAACAGTGTTATACACATTCCAACATCTGCACCTCTTCAAGTTCTGAAATCTGTCATAAACCCATACCCCCAATCAAATACTGTAATCAATCCAAAACCATAAGCTTTCCAAGCGCTGACCTTTATATATACCTGTCCTAAACTCAGTCCTGTACCCACTTCAATACATGCAACCTTCCAAGCTCAGTAATCTATCCTATATCAAACCCCAACACACTCCTGTCCCAATTCCACCTGAACCCTTTCAATTCCTGACCTTTTCATATACTTGGATCCCAAACAGAGTCCTGTACCCATTTCAATTCCTGCACCCTTTCCTGCCCTGTAACTCATCATATGCCCACACTCTCAACCCATTCCTGTGTCCATTCCAATGCCTGAACCCTTCTAAGCCCTTTTCACTTTCATATCCCCTTACCCCAATCTGAGTCCTATAACCATTCCAACCCCTGGACCCTTCCAAGTCCTGTAGTCTATCATAGACCCATTTCCACAACCCATTGCTGTACCCATTCCAACACCTGAACCCTACCCAGTCCTGAACTCATTCAATAACTGTACCCCCAAACTCCCTGTAGCCATTCCAATACCTGACTCCTACCAAACCCTGTGCCATTTGAAATACCTGTACACCCAACCATATCTGTACCCATTCCTAACTGCACCCTTCAAAGTCCTGTAACCTATCATGTACTCATACCCCCAACCCACTCCTGTAACCATTCCAACTCCTGAACCCTTACCAGCCTTGTACTCTTTCATATATGTGCCACAAAACCACCCCTGTACCCATTCTAACACCTGATCCCTACTAAACCCTGTGCCATTTTAAATAACTACACCAAACCCAGACCTCTACCAATTCCAACACCTGAGCCTCTCCAAGCTCTCTAACCTATCTTAAACCCATACCCCTAACCACATCCAGTACCCAATCAAACATCTGAAGCATTCCAACCCCTGTACCTTTTCATATGCCTGTACCAAGCTCAGTTCTGTACCCATGCCAATACCTGTACACTTCCAAACTCTGTAACCTATCATATACGCGTACCCCTAACCTACTCCTGTACCTATTTCAACACCTGAATTCTTCCAAGTCCTGTACCTTATCATATACCTGTATTCCAAACACAGTCCTATACCCATTCCAATACCCATACCCTTGCCTGCCCTCTAACCAATCACATACCCATTTCATCAACCCATTCCTGTCGGAGGCCAGCTCCAGCAAGGCCCAGAGATTCCTGGAGGTGAGACAGAGTAGGCGACTAGGGGAGAAAGAAAGGGACTGGACTGGAAGTGAGCAGAAGGTGTTTATTGAGTGTTATCCAAGGGCTTTTATTCCCAATCTCTACAAAGTCATCATCACAGGACACAAAAGATAGCATGTGCCTTTCACATGAACAGGTCCAGGTGCACAAGGGACACCTCCCACTCTCAAAGGATACCCCCCACTCTCAAGCAAATGTTTGATCATACATGAGGAAGAACAACCACAAATTGTCTTTTTGTTTCTTATACTTGATTAATGTTCCCCAAACCAGTTTCTTGTGTACCCTTAATTGTATTACAACTACATCATCTTGAAATAACATTACTCAATGTCTAAACCTGAAACCACCATAATGAATTATTAACTTCTACTATTCTGTGCTA